>NC_040015.1:1040732-1175732 GCF_000972845.2 Larimichthys crocea | reverse complement strand
CAGTCTCTCAAAACACATTCACAGCCATTTGTAAAAGTTTATGTGTTTGTTAAGATTGCAACCCAGAGTGGCTACATCATCAGTGTGTGTGTCTATCCGGGAGAGTCGCAGGCCACAGTGTGCAGTGTCAGGAGTTGCCGGTTTTATATGAGACTGCGTGGATACTCATCCACATATCATCAACATTTGACTGACTGTTTCAGAAATATCAAACAGAGGAGCAACAAATCTTTACAGTAGATAGAGACTGAATGACTTAAATGATCAGTTGTTTCTTAATATTTAATAAACTAAAAACAAAGGCTACACTCACCTCATTTCTTTCTTCTCTGTTACGCTTCACGCTGAAGTTTTTCTCTCGTTCAGAAGAAGACGACAAAGGCAGAGGAGGTGATGAAGAAAAATAAGGAGGAGGAGAGATAAGAGATATGAGATGTGTGTGTGTGTGTTATGAAATGGATGTCTGATGTTGTGAAATGGTGACATACATAAGATGTTAATGTTTTTTTTTCTCTGTCTGTCTGACTGTCTTATCTCACCTTCTTAGTTCACCTTTAAGACATTACAGAGTTGTACCTGTAACAGTGTGTTGGTGAATAATTAAACCATCTATACACATATTTTGATGGTTATTGTAAAGTTGCAAACTGAAACTAGATAATAAATGCTTTGCAAAGCATACATTAATATTATTTGAGTGTGCAAGACTGACATGACCTGTCAGGAACATAAAGGAGTCTTTATGAATGTTTATGACTCTTGTCGTTAAGTGTCCTTACATTTAGTCATATTCAATGGAAAGTTTGTTTGAGATGTTTTTGTTATGACAAGTTCACATTAAGTAAAACAACCTGCCATAAACCTGCTATAGCAAAAGGTAAAGCTTTATTTTTAGTGATTTCTTCGCTCTCTTCTCCTCTGTCATTATGTCCATAGAGGCTGCTTTGCCCGGCTCCAGTTCTGGCACAACACTGGCTCCACTCCCTGTCAGCATTTCCCCACCCCTTGGGCTTGAAAATGTCCTCTTCTTCCCGGTGGTCCAAAATGCCTGTGGTCCAAACACTAACACTGCCCCGGTGCCTCAAATTAAAATAGTAAAATAACTATTCTTTGAAAAATTCAAATAGTTTCTGTTTCTACAAGTGCTAAAAAACAAAATGTATATCTTCTACAGTGTTCAGAGCTGCAAACACAGACAGACAGATAGACAGACAGATCAGGCAGACGTGACCCCGTCAGCTCCATCTGCAGTCGTCCTCCATGTTTAGTCTCATCATATATTCACTACAGTATATATAGACACATATAGATGCACACAGACTGAGTGCCAGCAGCACCGAGGCCTCCTCCTTCACCTCCATCTGTCTCCTCCTCCTCTTCCTCACCCCCCGTCCATGTTTGATTGACAGTCAAACTCAGGTGGAGATGGGGTGGGGAGGAAAGAGAGGAAGTCATAAAGAGCAGAAGCAAATCAAACTACATGACCTTCAGCTGAGAAAACACTAAAAAACAAACAGAGACGAAACGGGCAAAATGTGCAGAAATCTGAAATAAACTTCAAAATACTCGTTAATACTTGATATTAGTGCAACTACTAAAGACACATGCAGACTGAAAGTGATTAATTAAGGATTAACCCATTTAGATTAATCAAAGATGGATTCAATTATCATGATATTACAAGAAAATCACTTGAGGTCACTGTGGGGCAGATTGTAAATGTGATGCATTCTCCTCCAGACATGTGGTGTGCAGAATTACTCCTCTCCACTGGTTGTGATGGTTTTATTTTTTTAAAAGCGTATTTTCATTTCGCTTCATCTCTTTTTAATTCCACAGGAAGCTCCTTTCATAATTACGTTTACATCAATTATATACTTCTGTCATCTACTGAATCCCATCTACTGACATTTCAGTTGCTCTAACCGAGCACAACTAATTTTAGTGCTTAGTAGTCAGCAGACAGTTCAACTGCTTTCATCTCTTACTTGTTACCAGAAAATTCACATGCTTTCAATGCTTTCAACTAGCACACTTCAACTGACAGTTCAACCGCTCATATCTTGTACACTTTAACTGCTTTCAGTAACAACTCATCACCTGACATGTCGTTTTTTCATCTACTGACACTGTAGCTGCTTTCATCTCGTACACTTCAAGTGCAACTTTAACTGCTTTCGCCTCTTACACTTTAACTGACAATACAACTAATTGTTTTTACATCTAAGACATCTACTGACATTTCAGCCATTTTAACATCGCACACTTCAACTACTTTCAGTACATACTGTTCTTATTCAGTTCAACTGCTTATTTGTGGCTTATGCATCTACTGACATTTCAGCTGCTTTCAGTGCTCACTCATCAACTGACCAATCAACTGGGGTTTTTTTTGCCTCAGCCATCTACCGACATTTCAACTGCTTTTATCTGGCACACTTAAACTCATCAACGATCAACCACAATCTTTTATTACTTAACTGACAGTTCAATTGCTTTAGTCCCCTTTATTTCAACTGACAGATTAACTGTTTCCAGTGCTTACCTATCAATTGACACTTCAACTACTTTTTCATCACAGAGCAGATAAGTGAGAAATAAAGTGGAGGAGGATTACAGTGATGGAGTTTGTGGAGTGAAGGTATTTGAAGTATGACATGAAGAATGAAAACAGGCGAGGGAAAATGAAGCGAAAGGTGTTGGGAAGGAAGGAAACAGGGAGGAAAGGATGTAGGAAGCAAGAGAGAGTCGGGGGTATATATAGGAGAGTGACAGATTGTATTCATGTGTTTGAGGCTCCGTCTTTTCATCAGTCTGCTCCCATCAACACCTTTATTGATAGTTGAGGAAGAGGAGGAGGAGAGAGACGAAGAGGAGGCAGAAATATTTTTAATGTCCTCTGTCATCCTGAACTCTCTGTTTTCTATTTTCATGATGCTTCAGTCGTTTTTTTGAGCATGAACACGACGGGAGGAGCAGAAAATCGCTCCGAGGAAGAAGAGTTTTACTCATCAACGGGTCTGATTGGATAAACAGATGGTGATGCAACGAAAGGTTCAACTGCTTTGAACTTACTGTCCGTCAAAACAGATGAAAATATGACGCACACTTGATCATCTGAGTGTACTCTGACCAACACACACAAACCTCCATCAACACACACTCATGTTGTTTATGAGTTCTGTTTAAACACAGAAAACTTTAAGTACAGTGGTAACAAAGTAAAGCACACCCTTGAGTGTATTATTGTGATTATACAACAGTTTCCAACTAAATTGTAATAATGTAATAATAATGTAGTAATGTAATCAAAATGTTTTCATATTTTGAGGCAATTCACAAGATCTGATCATAATACCTGGAAAACAATCAGTCATATCAGTGAGCCTTAGTAACAACCTGCAACAGAGATGATGTCTAGTCCTAGCCAACTAATGATAACGTTTTCTAGAGATCTGAATAAATACCACACATATAAACATTAAACTGAGTAAATATCACACATATAAACACTAAACTGAATAAATACCACTCATATAAAGACTAAACTGAAAAAATACCACACATATAAACACTAAACTGAATAAATACCACACATATAAACACTAAACTGAATAAATACCACACATATAAACACAAACTGAGTAAATACCACACATATAAACACTAAACTGAATAAAGACCACACATATAAACACAAACTGACTTGCTGGCTCAATCTTGTTGTGACTTGTCACACTTTGTTAGGTGTAGAAAAACATCACGTTACGTAAGTTAAATACGTAACACACATAAATACATAACTTTAGATAAGTCACACTTTTGGTTTCACACAGAACGCAAACAGCGACCTTCTGTATTTGTTTGATCAATCCAGGAATGGATCCAACACCAGGGATGAGTGGGAAAATATGTTTTTGCTTGATTTGGGTGAACTGACCCTTAAAAAGGGAGTAAAATATGAGGCAGATTTATTAACAGTTTCTGTTTCTACAACCTGAACTCTGCAGGTTTTCATTGTGAAACTCATGACGTTGATTTTAAAGTTGACAGTTTGTTGCAACATGGAGATAAATGCAAACCTGCTCCACGCCTCATACTTCTATTTTGAAATTGATCACTGATAATATTGCTTTCATCATTTTTCTACCCTCCTCCTCCACAGAAAGAATCACAGTGTTGATTTCATCCAGTTTTTAGCAGCAGACATGGGATCAGCAGCAGCAGGATTATGGAGGCCTCACTGCTCACACTGAAGCTCTTTGTGTAAATCCAAATATCACTTCGCCTCCTCGGTTACCTGATGATTTCACTAATCTGTTGTTAAGTGGTTAAGTAGCTCTGCTGGCTCCGGAGGCAGGATACAGGTAATATCTGTCACAGGAGCAGCACTTGAGTCAAATGTTTTCATGTGATCACAACTTACATGTAATCATTCACTGTTATCCTATGGTGGAATGTAACTAAGCACATTTACTCAATACTCTACTATAAATACAAATTCAAGCTACCTGTACTGTCCTTCTCATGCCACTTTCTACTTGTACTTCAGTACACCTTCAGTTTCTGATGTTTTGTTATAAATTAAACAGTTAAACAGCTAAAACTTTTAGTAAATTAATCAATTAGTTGGTTGGCAGAAAATTACTTAGCGACTATTTTCATATTTATTGTTTATGTAAAAACATTTGACGGCTCCAGTGTCAGAAATGTAAAGATTTGATGCTCTTCCTTTATTTTTTTTTCTTTGCAGTAGGAACACAAATACTCAAGGTAAGAAACAACAGCGTGAGTGTAAGCAGAGACACACACAAGACTGAATACTGAAATGAACACTAAATGCTGGACAATAAATGACAGTTAAGAATAATGTCACAATCTGTGGTGTTCCTGTGTTTTATTTGAACCACTGGCTCCTTGATGCTAACTAGTTTGTTGTTTGTAAATCATCCCATCAGGCCTTTGCATTAGTCTTTGCTAGTAGAAATTAATTTCTAGTTACACCTTTGCTTTGTACTTTATTACATATAACATTATAACATTAATCACTTGCTAGTTAGTATCATTGATCATGCTAACTAGGGATTCATTTGGCAAGTTATAAATAACATATCCATAGTATTTTGCTAGTGACAGCCATGCTACCTGTATCCTCACAACACCAGCTGACAAAGTAACCTGCAAACAACAAGCCAACCAATCAACCAGCCAGAACAACCCAGGAGTCTGATAACAAAATAAAATGGCTTCATCCTCTCATTGTCGGGTGCCGGTTGTTTGTTGACAATAGTGGACTCCATTTCTGAGCTAACATTTGCTAGCATTGCACACTGTTGTAAACGTTACATCCTTTCACGGAAAATTCATCTTTAGTTCTGAAGTCAGTCCATGTAAAGAAACCCGAGAAATTCATGGAAGGTGTCGTTTTTCAAGTTACTGTATGTTGCAACCTGTTCACAAGTTTACAATAAAACGTGATTAATAGATACAGTTCTGCAGAGTCTTATGGGAGCAATATTGCCAATGCTGGGCTCATTTTTACAGCTTAATGGCTACTTTTACATAAGTAAAGGATCTGAATATTTCCTCCACCGCGGCTTTAATCCAGGTCAGTTTCAGTATTTTCTCTCATGGAACAGACACAAAGAGGATAAAATGAGTAGGTGTTAGAGGAGTTAAAATGTATTCAATATTTAAACGTGGGAAAAATGTAATATTCGATCTGTAATGATTTGCCCGTAATGTGTGTGCACAGGAGGGCCTTATACTTAAGTTTCGGGGGCGTTCATAACACACTGCACTGTCACGCTGATTTATTCATGTTGTCACATCAGAAAGATAGACAGTCGCTGTTCTTTTTGTTCATGCAAAATGGAGCCGCTGATCAACAGCAGACTATCTGTGCTGACCTCTGAGCAGTGGAGGAAGAAATACTGGACTACTTGAGTAAAAATAGTAACAATGTAAAAATACCTACTCTGTTAGAAACAAAAGTACAAAATTGTCTCATCAAAATAAAAAAATAATAAAAGTTAGGCAGAATGGCCCATTTCAGAAAAATATAGCCTGTATTATTGGATTATGAATGATGAATGATTGGATGATGAATTAATGCGGTTATCACATTAATGTTGCAGCCGGTAGGTAAAGCTAATTTTAATAACCTAATTTATACATTGCTATCTTGATAATGTTCCTCCTTATTTGAACACACGTTGTTAATCTTAACACAAAGTATAGTATACAGTCGTCCCTCGCTATAACGCGGTTCACTTTTCGCGGACTCGCTGTTTCGCGGATTTTCTTAGTGTAATTTTGCATGCTTTATTTTTACAGCGTACTGTAACAGTATGAACGCGCATTGTGTTCTGCATCCTGATTGGCTAAGTGAGAACCGCACGTGTGTTCTGCGTCCTGATTAATTAAGTGAGTACTGTATAAAATGCGTGTAAAAAGGTGTATAAAAGTGTGTGGTTAGGGGTTTTACGGCCTTAAAACATGTATAATAATTGTAAAACTTACTTGGCGGATTTCGTTTATTGCGGGTTATTTTTAGAACGTATCCCCTGCGATAAACGAAGGACCACTGTATATAAATCAATTTATTTGTTTGTTATATTTTGTATTGTACCCATCATATTGTACACATCTGACTTGATAAACCTATAACATATGGTTTAGCTAGCTGTTATACGCTGTACCTCTGTAATTACAGAGGTAATAAACATGTTTAAAGTAATGTTAAACTGCAATCATCTGGGTAAAGTTATTTAAAACATGTCTGTTTGTGAGCTAACATGTTGGGTTGTCTGTATATGTGTCAAAATACCCCATCAAGCTTGCTTTTTGGATTAGTAATACCAATTAGCAAGCAAGCTAAAGTAAGGTAACAAACACACAAATAGCACATTTCTATGAACAATAACAATCAGCGCTTTGTGTTTGTGTCAACTTTCTGTGTACGTCCTGTCTCTGTCATTGTAACAACATTAAGCTAGCTGTCTCATTAATCAAACATGGAGCTGTCTCCTTCTCAGATATTAGCGCTCGATTAGCTGTTAATCTGGTGGCCACTCAGCTCTAATCAGTTCCCTGCTGTAATTAGTGGCTCGGCGTACGTGTTCAGCCTCCACACATAACAATAAAGTGATGGAAAATGAAAATTAACATCTAATGACTACAAAAAAAGAAGAAATAAAGCAATTAAGTTTCAGTGTACAGACTCTTCAGAGGGAAGGAATAAAAGAAGAAATTCAGTTTATATTTGGGTTGTGTGTGAATGTCTGGCAGGCTGTCAAAGCAGAAAGAGTTTTTAAACACTCGTCAATGTGTTTGTGTCTTGAAACACCACAGAACAAAAGAGAAAAGCAAATCCAAGGTGCTCTCAGTCAGAAAATAAGAATCTTCGATTCAAATGGCTTTGACCTAAAACTCATGTATGCAACAGACATAAAGCAATGAAACAATCACTTTCAAACGATTGTATTCTGTGTTTGTAGTCTAATTAAAGAGGCATGATGACCACATTAACTTAAAACAAACAACATATTTCAATATTGTTTGAGATATTCAGGTTGTTAAGTCTTTGTCTTTCCATTGTTTCTTGCAAAAATAGAGGAGAGATGAAAAATGACTTTCACCAGTCATACGGTGCATCTATTTAACAATATCACATGTCTTTACGTAGGCTTAGACCAACTCATTTCAAGCAATAACCAATCCAACCCAGAGTTCCTGATGGACCAATAGCTTCACCTGTTGCTCACCGCTAACTGCCGCTGTAGCTGCCATTGGCAGCAACCAGGACCGAACACGGCCTGCGAGACAGATGGAAGCCATTCTGACAACAGTGAATACAGTACAGAGGAGTGTTCTGATGGACTTGTTGCTAAGGAAGCTAACTGCTGCTAAATGTTGTGGAAAAGTAATGAAGGATAAATTACATCATGGCAATCGCGAATTAGTCCGGAACCTCTTATTTGATCTTTCCAAGGGCCGTTATCAACAGGCGCAGTCCAAAATGACCTACAACCAAGTAGCATTCTGTGGACACTTTGATTGACAGGTGGGTGTCATCACAGGTGTCTAGTTTCAGTAATGAGGCTTCATTTGGCCTGCCTCAGCTCCACTCACGCTCCACCTCTTTGCTCATTTTTGTTAGCCGGTAGCTAACATACGATGGAGACAACCGGAGCCAAAACTGTAACAAACTAATAAAAGGTACCAAAGTCACACAGACGAAAACTTCTCGGCAGAACTGAGTAATAATATTATAACTCTGCTGTATTAATGAGGAGTCCTCTTTCTTTTCTTTGTTCTAATCCTGACCTTTCAGGTGTGTTCACTTTAGGCACATTAACCCACTGAGTTAAAATGTTATTATTACGGCTAGAATTTACCAGAGCTACAAAAATAAAACCCAATTTGTAATAATTGTTGTTTTTCTCTAACCATAATACCCGCACGCATCCACACCTCCCTCTTTGTTGTCGCCTAGCAACAGAGTCCTCACGTCTTAAACCACCTGCCACGCCGATCACGACGTGTACCTGACCTCTGGTGTTGAAATGCTGACCTCAAAAGTCCAATCTTGAGGCATCGCAACAGTCTGACCCGAGTTCATGCACAGCACAGGGGTGACATTTGAATATTTAACTAGCTGTGTGTTTATTTTGTCTCTGTTTTCATATATTTCCCCCAAGTGTTTACCGATGACATCGACGGCAGCGCTGCTCTTTTTGTCGACTGCTTTTCACTTTGTTTTTACACTGTGGCTGCAGAGCTGCTGCCATCCGCTGTCAGTCACACACGGATAGACATGCATGTATGCCCTGCTGTGATGTATATGAGGGTTCAGTCAGAGCCGGAGGTTAATAGCCGAGCTGTCACTTTGATGTGCATACCTGTATGTGTGTGTGTGTGTGTGTTAATAATAGCTTGCTAGCTGTCATCGCAGATGAGGGGTGTGTGTCAAGAGAGCGAGCTTTAAATGCTCCTCATCAAACCGTTCGAGGCACAGAATGACAGGCCTGCAGAGCGTGTGTGTGTGTGTTAGCATATGTTAGCATTTGTTAGCCTTCCCTATGAGAAACATACACATGAGAGTGCATGTGTGGATTAGTGTGGATGCTTTAAATGTGTGTGTGTGTGTGCGTGTGTGTGTGTGTGTGTGTGTGCGTGTGTGTGTGTATGTGTGTGCGCGCGCCAGTCGTCTCTAAATGGAAAACATCGTGCTGAGCAGAAAAGCAGCCCGTGTCAAACTACCCATCATGCCGCATGAATGGTCCGCTCTCTCTTTCTTTCTCGTTTGCCGGCGCTATTATGAAAGAGCAAGCTGAAATATTATTATCCTGCCGTTATTAAGCTCCAACATGTCAAGTTTAAATCATTAGCTTCTCCATCAGAAAACTCAAAGACTGTATTCACACAAAACACCCGAAAATACACTTTTCATCACAAAAACATAATTTGACTTCTCCTCGGCTGGAAAATCACACTGAACCAATGTTCCATTTCTTCGTCTTTAAACTGAATCTGGAAGTTGTAACACATGAAGGTCTCATCCCCTCCCTTGTGCCAAACCTTTATTCATTTACTTTATATTTTTTTCTTTTCCACTTTCTTTCCTTGATGATTTTAGTTTGCCATCTTTTAACTGCAGGATTATGACACTGCTCTGTGGAAACACATATCATCTATGCTGCTTATTCTGCGAGTTCTTTTCTTCAACAGAGAGCTCAGAAACACTTTTTCACTAAAGGCCACTGGTTCTCAAACTATGGTACATGAACCACTGGTGGTACATTCATCCATAGAGCAGGTCACATATATCCATGATTAGTTACCACAGACTGTATGAAACCTGGACGTAGTCTCTGAGATGTCCCTCCACAGGTTTCTGAATAGCCGCTGTGAAGCTCAGTGTGGTGGCTCTGATCTGACAGTCCTGCCTCCGCTGCCTAGATTGTCTGTGAATCTGAGGTGGGCTGAATGAAGCCTAGTTACTGAAACCAGTCACCTGTGATGTCACCCACTTGTCAATCAAAGTGTCTACACAGTAAATTATACATGACTTTAAGACTTATATTATAATGTGAACAGGTGAGTTGTATATACATTCACCCTCAGTACAGTTGTCATGAACAGGGAAATTAGCTATAGAGACCAAAACTGTTTTTTATACCAGGCTGTAAACATGTTTATTTCTGCTGTGAAGTTGGACATTTGAACATGGGGACTTATGGAGACTGACTCACTTCTGGAGCCAGCCTCAAGTGGATGTTTGAGCAACTGCAGTTTTTGGCACTTTCTGTGTCGGCTTAATTTCAAACTCTAAAAGGTTGAGAATTGCTGTTCTAGAGCACCATTTACCATCAGTGGGTGTTCGTATCAGGCTCTCGATTATATGTGTTGTAAAGACCACTTCTAAATGTCAGCAGACGTTCAGCATCAAAATTTAGATGTGTGATCTGGACTGACAGACTCACTCTTAAGTGACTATGTGTCTGAAGTGTTTATATCTGTTCAGAACAGCCAGACACGCAGGCAATGGGGTGGTCGGTAGCGTAGTGGGTTGTGCAGGCGCCCCGTGTGTAGAGGCTACAGTCCTCACTGCAGTCGGCCCTGTTTCGAATCTCGCATCGGACGGCCCTTTGCTGTGTGTCATTCCCCCTCTCTCTGCCCCCTGCTTCCTGTCTCTCTTCAGCTGTCCTGTCATTAAAGGCATAAAAGGCCCAAAAAATATACTTTAGAAGACATGCAGGCAATTTGAAAAAGGACAGCCATTACATTTATAAATGAATTAAACAGAGCACACGTTCAGACGGTAAATGGACTGTACTTATATAGCACCTTTCTAGTCTTCCGACCACTTAAAAGCATTCTTACGGTATGTATCTCATTCACCCATTCACACACCGATGGCACAGCCTTTGGGAGCAATTTGGGGTTCAGTATCTTGCCCAAGGACACTTTGACATGCAGACTGGAGGGGATCAAACCGCTGATCTTCTGATTAGCGGATGACCTGCTCTGCCTCCGAGCCACAGCTGCAGTTCACAGTTGCAGTCGGTTGTTCACCTTAAAAGTGACAGAAAGTTCGAACCTTACTCACTTTTTTTTACCTCTGTATGTCTGACAAATCACTGAGTCTATCAGACAAGCACAGTGACTTAAGCATACTGACACTTTTAAAATCTGTCCACCAACAGACTTTCGCAACAGGGTCCCAGTTTAGACATCTTTATAAGACTACTTGTGCGCCTATGGATGTCATTCACTAATCACAGGGTTGTTGGTTTGATGCCCAGTAGTGTGTCAAAGTGTCCTGCTCAGGACAGGATCGACTAACCTGATAATCACCTCACAGGCAAGGTGACTGGATGAACCATCGGTCTTCAGACATGGTCCATTACAGGCAAGCTTCAACCAGTCAGACCAAGGAACCATATAACATAGCCATATATCTTTTCCATCGAAAAAAACCTTCAGTTTCGTTCTGCTCTCCTGTTTTGATATAACTGATGCTAGCAGCATCTATGCTCAAACACATTGTCACACATACGTAGTGTTGAACCACACCCGTAGCTCCTGGCGTAGCATCCAGTAGTTCCTCATACGACGCTAAGCCTGGCATGATGGATTCTTCATGTCATTCTTTGTGATCTTGCGAGTCCAGTTGTCTGACAAGGTTAGAGAAAAACTACATCAGATCCTGGACAGACAACAACCACTGTCTTAGAACACCAGACCAAACGAGTCACAACATTGACTCGGGGATAAAGCTTATCATCAGCAAGGTGAAATATTATTATATTCCAACATATCAAGTTTAAATCATAAATACAAATAAGTTACTGCCATGAGAGCTTCCTAAGTTGAAAAATCTTGCTTGAGTCCAGCGAAAAGACACTTGACCTCAAGTCATTTGGTTCAAGTCCCAAATTTTAGTTAAGGCTAGTCAAGTCATGTCCCCCTGACCCTGTCTTCATAAAGAGATAAGGTATGTATCTAATAATGATATTATTCAAACACTGTTCAAAATCAATTGAATTGAAAGTCATCAAAACAGTGACTAGAGTCCAAAACACTATATTTACTATTAGTATTCCTGCTCCTCAGAGGATAAATCCTGATGTTTCTGACAAATTGAGTAAAATTGTCACAAATATATCAAATTTACTTGGGCAGAGTGCCATAAATTTTATTACCACATTCTTGCTTTCCTGACGATGAACCCTTTGGAAGTTTTGGGCACTCCATGAGCACTTGACCTTCCCCTGATGTCTATAAGCCCTGTGTCTTTTTCAGAGAGTTCAGGGAGGGATTCAGCACAAGAGCATGTCACCTGGATGAACCATAGTACACAGGGAATCAAACTCGTGACCTCAACAAGCCGCGGGACCAGCTAATGTTTCCCTGTCAGTGTGTTTGAGCAGCAGCTCGTCTAAACCCCTCAACTCCTTCCACAGAGCCCCTGCCGAGCCCGGAGCAGCCGGTGTCAAAGTAAGCCTTCAGCCTGATGAATGGCCTGCGGCCTTTTGTTCTCCCCCGCAATTAAAGACCACGCTGAAATATTATTATTCTACTGCTCCGAAATATGTCAGATTAAATCGTTACCTTCGCTGAGCCACACATAAAAGACACAAACACTGAAGCACTTTACAGACCCAGTCCAGGATGTTTTTTGAGTTTTCTGAAATATTATTATAAAACCATTGTTAAACTGCTCGGCAACATGACAGCTTAAATCATCACTTTCAGCAGTGGAAAAATAAAAGGCACATATGTGCTGCAGAGTCTTAAAGTGTAACAATGGAATAATTTAGGTCTTTGAATCGCCACCAACAGCAGGTTGTACGACTGCATAACCCTTGCTGACTTGGGTTTAACATTCACACACCAGCCTGTCTCTCATGTAACAGCATAAATAATAACAGTTTAGTGACAGAGAGGGAACAAGAAAGGCCTGCAGTCATAATGAAAATACAGTATGAACGCATCTGTTTATGTAACATGATGTATTTCCTTTTTGAAACAGGATGTTGGAGATGCAAAAGGAAATTATTGAAGTGTTAACCAATTGGATATCAGTTAGTGAGAGAACTGATTTGGTTGTTCAAATCAGAAGACAAGAAAGCGATTTAAAGATTTAAACAACTGTCTAAACTGAACAGGTAACTTAAACTGAGGTGATTGTACTATCACACCTCCGCACAGCCGACCAATGGCAATCACAGCATGAAATTTATGTATTTGTTGGGTTGTCAGTTTTGGAAAGTTTAAAAGCAAATTAACTGAATTCTGACATTTGAATGATGTGAAGGGAGGAGGTTTCAGATTTACAACTGAGGCTGAAAAAGTTCAACAAGTAGAAAAACCCAAAGTACAAGAACTTTAAATGTGTACATGAGTAAATGTACTTTTATTCCACCAATAAATATCTGAACTATTCTACTCTTGTTCTATATAATCTGGTCATGTATATTTTAAACCGAAGAGGACTGGGAGCAAAGCCTTGTGGAATGCCACATGAAAATACCAGGTGACTCAAAGTAGTCCCTGTCTTTCAAACAGGATTCAAACCAGTTTAGTACTGTACCAGTATGTCTCGCTCAGTTCTCCAGTCTGTCTAATAATATGTAGGACTAAGGGAGGAAGGAGAAAAGAGAAGGAGGAGGAGGTGCTGAACATAATGAGGTAAGTGATGTTAAATGAGAAGATAGGAAGGGGAAGGATAAAGAGGAGATGGTGTATGGACATTGGTGTAATGTAACTAAGTACATTTCCACAGGTTCAAATTTAAATGACTTATTACTTAATTTAAATTATTTGTATAAATAGTTTCCAAACATACCAAAACAGCCAGGTTGTATGTGGGTTAACGTACAACATTGTTGTTTTCTTAGTAGACGACAAGATATGGTGGAAGTACATTTACTCAAGTACTGTACTTAAGTAGTTCAGTAGAAGTCACTTATTTTTTGTCAACAAAAGGCCATGTAGGTTAGTTTAGTTTAGTAGCATTTCATTAATTTCATCTTTATTTTCAGGTAAATGACAACTGGTCGTGGAATGTAACTAGTAAGTACTTTTCAAACTCAAGGTACTTTGTTTGCACTTCACTACTTGAGATATACTGCAGTACAGAAGAGAATGCAAGTACCTCAAATTTGTCAGTCCCTTCTACACGAACATGAAAGATTATTAAGACCTTTTTTGTCCGTTTAATGTTAAAATTTCATTCACTGCCCTGGATATGTCATAGCTGCAAACCTGCATGTCTTTGCGGACGGAAAAATGTAATGTGGGTCATTTTAAGCATTTGACCAAATGATCAATGCAGTTGTTTTCTTGGTGAGGTACACTGGGTTAACTCTTTAGATTTAGGCAAAAACAAGTCACACTCCTCTTTTACCCTATGAAGGATCCAAGAATAAATAATCACAGTTACGTTTACTGCGGTGTATTAAGAATCACAGCCTTGTGGTGCTGCTGTGGACTTTAAGTCTTGTCAAAGCTTGTATTTTGTATTTTGTAGTTATTTTTTTCTTTGTTCCTGTTTTCAGCAGCACACATTTGGAGAACACCTAGAATAAAAGGAAACTTCAATATTCTGCTGCAAAGATGCTCAGTGTTGCACCTCAGCAGCAGTGAGCCACTTGTGAATGAGTTTAAATGCTGTTTGGAGCAGAAAGGCGTCTGCAGACAGGCATGTAGGGCACAAATTCACACAAACACGTCCTCAATGAGAACACAGATATTACCACAGTTGGCACAAGATGCATTTTCCAATACAGCTGTCTCAGCATGAGCCAAGTTTCTAGTGGGAGCCGTGTGTCCAACTGGCTGCTCAACAATAAACTCCTCGCCGTCAATCAGCCAATCACTAACAAATGTCACCTTGTTTTCAGCTGCACGCTCTTACTACTTCTCTTCTGGGGCCTCTCACTGTCATTTTGCAGTTTTGAAATTGCCAGAACGCAGCAATAGCAAGCTTTGTTCTTTAAAAGATCACACCGGTGTTTATTTTTACACCATTATCCGAAAGCTTACTAGAGCTTTTTAAATTGACAGACTCATATTTCTGTTACCTTCCAGGCTTCCAGTGGTGTCCTTTTACTTCAGTACGGTGTGATAATCAACTTGAATTCTACTGTCTGATACAGTCATGAGTGACTGTGAGGGCTGCTACAGTCATCTATGGCGGGGCCTCATTACTTATAGCCTACTGCTACCATTAGTAACTACAGTTGTCTTGGATGCAAAGTTAGCTAATCTTCTGACTTTAATTTAATTAGTTTTTTCTTCCAAGTCAACTCACTACTAACATTAGCTACTAATACTTGATGGAAAGACTGCTTAGTGGCAAACCGCTAATTGTCAGCAATGATGTAACTGAACTGATACAGCTAAGGGATGCCAGGAGCCAAAACCGGCAAGAAAACCACCTTGGTAGACTACTGTATTCACTGACAGACTGACCACTGCTGGTTTCAGGGGTTGTGTTTGGTCCCAGGTCTCACTGTGTTCACTGGAAGGTAGATGCTGCAATGCATAGCGGTGGGGTTGTAATGCATACTTACTATTGGCTGCTGTAAACGCCAATCAATATCCCTGAGAAGTCGCTGCTACAAACTGACACCTTCTTCACGTCCCATCTGCCCAGTCCTCCTCATCTGGCTGCTATGACCTTTGACACCTGACCTCATACTGACATTATCATCAAACAGACATTTTTATGGGTCTCCCTTCTGTCTCTGATCCATGTTTTTACCTCCTCATCATAAGTTCAACTGCTGATCTGAGAATTTCTGTTTGTTCGGCTGTTGAACCCTCTTTTATAACTCTATCAGCTGAAATGATTGAAGTGTGAAATGTAAATGTGAACGCTGATGTAGCACGCCTCTCTAGTTGCAATTTGGAGGGAGGGGGAAAAAAAATCCTGCACTTTCACCATCAAAAACTCATTGAAAAACTCCTCGAACGCACCGCAATCTTTTCAAATCACTGTACTTCTGCTGCATGAAATCAGTCTGATTAATTAAGTCTGCTGACAGCTTTGGTGCTAATGTTCACCGTTTGTCACGTTCACTGCCAAATAATTCCAAGAAACACAAGAGTTAGAGAGGAAAAGTTTTCTGTTTACAGTCAATACATCTGAAATGTCTCTGAGACAACATCAGCGAGCAGACAGGAGGTGAAGATGAGGTTTTACATTGAAAATATGAGTAATTTCTGCTTTGCTCCTGTTGCTGTTGTCACACCAAATGAGGAATAATATTCTAATATATCCAGGACTAAAATTATATAAAATGTCTTTAAAAATACATATTTGAAGCTCTCTTGGCACTCCTGCCTCTGCCGGCTCCTGGCTAATCCAAAAATGGGGCAGGCTGAGCCTGGTTGCTCAAACAAGACACCTGTAATTTATGAACAGAACCAGAGCTCATTTGGTCTCCTGATTTCTGATTTCCTGCATTTCTCTTCTTAACATTTCCTGTTTAGAAAACCTCTGTGGCTGTGAAATGAAGCCATGCGAAAGTTCCAAAAACTGCAGTTCCTCAAACGTCCACTTGAGGCTGGTTCCAGAAGTGAGTCAGTCTCCATAAGTCCCCATGTTCAAATGTCCAACTTCACAGCAGAAATAAACATGTTTACAGCCTCTCGTCTCATCTCGTCTCGTCTTCTCCCGCTTTATCCGTTTTTATTGGGTTGCGGGGACAGCAGCTTTAGCAGGGAAGCCCAGACTTCCCTCTCCCTGGCCATTTCATCCAGCTCTCCCAGGGGGACCCCAATGCGTTCCCAGGCCAGCCGAGAGACGTAGTCCCTCCAGCGTGTCCTGGGTCTTCCCCGGGGCCGCCTCCCGGAGGGACATGCCCGGGACATCTCACCAGGGAGGCGTCCAGGAGGCATCCTCACGAGATGCCCAAACCACCTCAGCTGGTTCCTCTCGATGCGGAGGAGCAGCGGTTCTACTCTGAGCTTCTCGCGGATGGCCGGGCAAAAGCATTTCACCCTGTCTCTAAGGGAGAGCCCAGCCACCCTGCGAAGGAAGCTCATTTCGGCCGCTTGTATTTGCGATCTCATTCTTTCGGTCACTACCCAAAGCTCGTGACCATAGGTGAGAGTAGGAACGTAGATCGACTGGTAAATTCTTCACCACGACAGACCTGCGCAGAGTCCGCATCACCGCAGAAGCCGCACTGATCCCCCAGTCGATCTCCCGTTCCATCCTTCCCTCACTCGTGAACAAGACCCGAGATACTTGAACTCCTCCACTTGAGGATCTCATCCCCGACCCGGAGGTTGCACTCCACCCTTTTCCAGCTGAGGCCCATGGCCTCGGATTTGGAGGTGCTGATTCTCATACCAACCGCTTCACACTCGGCTGCAAACCGCTCCAGAGAGAGCTGAAGGTCACGCTCCGATGAAGCCAACAGGACTAGATTGTCCGCAAAAAGCAGCGACCCAATCCTGAGGCCATCGAACCGCATGTTTACAGCCTGGTACAAAAAACAGTTTTGGTCTCTATAGCTAATTTCCCCATTCATGACAACTGTACTGAGGGTGAATTTATATACAACTCACCTGTTCACATTATATTAAGGCTTAAAGTTATGCAGAAATAACAGCGTCCAGCTCTTGTTGTTGTCTTGTTTGCGTCATTCAGCCTGTCGTACATCAGCAACAGAACATCCAACTTAATGGCAGCCAGTGATGCATATTTTCTGCTTTAAAATGGCGCTTCGGAAACATATGGGTGACGTCAGCCAAGAAAGTTTTTGAACCATTCATTAGTTTAAAACTAATCATGGATGTATGCGCACTTAGATGACATGCAAAACATATTTTAAATTACACACCAGCAATCTCGTATAATAAATTATCAGTTGTACACACACCCCTCCACCAACACACACACAGCCTGAGGGCCTTATTGAGTCGTTAGTTGTCAAACTGCAACTGTGTGTGTGTGTGTGTGTGTGTGTGTGTGTGTGTGTGTGTGTGTGTGTGTGTGTGTGTGTGTGAGAGAGAGAGAGACAGTTAAGGGTCAGACACACACATACACACACATACACACACACACACACACACACACACACACACACACACACACACACAACGGTCCTGAACACCTACTGCCCTCTAGAGGCAGATGACTGACTTCTGTACAAACTTTTGTCAACCCAACAACTCAACAGCTCTCTACCAGCGATGTTTTATTGTTAGACAAACGTTATTTTAGTGTTAGACGGCCATAGGAATGAGGTGAACCATAAGAGCTGGTTGGTGGATCAGATACACGCTGAATTTAAAAATAACATTTTATCTGAACGTCAAGATGGGGAAAAGACTGTGTGTTATTTCACTGGTTCATACATGATACAAAGCAGCAATGTACAACTACACAAAGTAGCTAACAAGCTAGTGTTCAGGAAGTGTTGATGTGTTGCTTGGCAACACTGCTTTTCCAGTCCAGCTGTGGAACTATTTGTTTTGGCGGAGCCAAAAAATGATAAAATAAACAAACAGATTGTAATTTGCTGTCACTTCTTCTTCACAAAGCAAGACACTTACTTGTAATGGAGTATTTTCAAAATACTTTTACTGAAGTAAAGTATTTTTTCCCATCTGCCTCTCTCATTATTTTTCTCTTCTCTTCTCTTCCTTTTTCAAACTTCATTATTTTTCTCTTCTCTTCTCTTCCTCTTTCAAACTTCCTTCTCACCTCTTTTGTCTTCTTTTTATTCTTCCTTTTTAATTTATCTTCCCTCTGTCTCTTTCTGGCCTCCTTTAACCTCCTGTTTTCCACCTCTCCTCCTATTCTACCTTTCCTACTCTCATTTACCCCCCCCTTTCTCTCTTCCTCCCCTCTTCATCTCTCTCCTCTCCCATCTTCTCCTTTCCTTACCTCCTCACCACTCTCCCCTCTTCTCCCACTTCATTCCCCTTTCCACTTCTCTCCCCCCCCTCCTCCTTTCTTCTCTTCCCCCTCCGTCACTGCTGTCCTCCTCCCCCATCTCTCCCCTCTCACCATCTCCCCTTTGCCTTCTTTCCTCCTCTCTTCTCCTTTCTTCATCTCCTTACTGCTCTCCCTTCTTTTCCCTCCATTTTTGCCCACCCCTCCTTTCCCTTACTCTCCTCTCTTCTCCTCATCTCATCACCACTCTCCCTCTCTCCTCCTGTCTTGTCCTCTCCTTCTCCCCTCTTTCCCTTCCCTCTTCTCCTCTCTTCTCCTCTCTTCATCTCCTCACTGCTCCCCCCCCCCACCTCTCTCCCTCTGCTCCTCTCTCCTCCTCCCCCCTCTCCCCCTCTCAGTCGGGGGTCTGTATTGTCCTGGTCCCGGCTCTCTGTGGGAACAGCTCCTCTGTTTGTTGGCCAATAGGTCCAATTCAGCCGGGGCCTTTTTAGAAAGACCAGCACCACAAAAGCCAACGGGAAACGACCCCCCCACCACCCTGCCTCCCCCCTGCTGCCGATCAACGTTTTCTTACCCTCCGCCCCTCCCTCCTCCTCCCACTGAGGCCCTCTAAGTTTGTTTAAGAGATTGAGGGTCCAAAGAAAGACACAGAAAGAGAGAGGGACGGAGAGAAAGCGTCCGCCCATTAAGGTAATTATATAGAGCCTGTGTTCCCGTGAGGGCCCTTAATTGATGTTAATGTTTGTCTAATTGGGGGGATTGGGGGAGAGGAGGAGGGAAGGCAGAAAGAAGGAGGTGAAGGTCCTCCTCAATAGGTCCCTATTCCTAACAGGACAAGGAGCACTTTTCAGTCCTCCCTCCTCCTCTCTCCTCTCTTCTCTCTGTCGTTCACACCTTCCTACAATGGCTGTCACCTCCAGCTTTCTCACATTACCTTTTCTGAACCCCCGCATCCCCCTTTCCTCCCCCATCCTCCACCCATCCTCACCCCCTCTGGGCAAACTGAGCGAGCTCTCACAGCTTGGCGATCGCTGAGGCCTCAAACCGACTGATTAAACTGCATCAACACGACCAAACAACAAGAAACTAAAGCAAACAAGACTAAAGGCTCAGTTCACCCAAAAACCACAAGTATTAGTATCTTTCTGCAGTACAAGTACTAATAACATACTGTAAAGATACTCTGATACAAGTAAAGGTATGTGAGTATATTGAGTAAAATGTATTTAAAGCAGTAAAGTTGTGACTGTTCTATCTGATCTCATTTGATCATTATTAAAATAAAATAAACTACGATTATCAACATCACTACAAGGAAAAATAAATATAGAAGTTGCAACAATGAGATATTTTTATAGCTTCAATGATCAAACAATTTCCAGGCAATCAATTAATTAATTGTTCAACTAGTAAATGGCACTAGTAAATGAAATCTGTAGTAAAGCATCATGTTTTCTAAACTCTTCATATGTTTTGTATTTTAAATCTTTATTTGTAAAGTAACAAACGCTGTCAGAAAAATGGAGTGAAGGAAAAATAAATGTATATTTTCCTCTAATGTAGTGGAGTAGAAGTAGAAACTTTAATTAAATTTTATTGCACAAACTCTCTCTTCATCTGCAAAATAATAGTGGACAAATTTTATTCTAGATTACGTACAACAATTGACCTTGTCACACTAAAAAAAGCAGCTCCAAAATGTAAGCTCCCATGGAAAAATTAAAATGTGCAAACTCAAAGGAAATTGTGGTAGAAATTGGAGTGTAGATGCAGGAAACATAAACTCCTGATCCACGATGACATTCACAATCTTTTATCAGATTACAGTAAGGCGCTGAGAAAAGCCAGACAGAACCATTTTTCTGAAATTAATAAATAGGAACCAAAACAAAACAAAACTGAGTTATTTTTAAAACAACTGACCGCCTTATTAATCCTACACCTACGTGCCCAAGTTAGTTTTTCTCCATTACTAAGTGCAATGAATTTGTTGCCTACTTCAGAAACAAGATTTCAACACTTAGAACAAATATAAATGCAACAAGATCATATAATGTTTTAGACAGCGCTAAGTATTTTAATTATACGTTAATGTTTTTAGCTGCCTTTAAGAGGAATTCTTGAACATTGTTAACCACTTGTCATTTAAAAGACTAAAAGACTTTTAAAGATTTAAAAGAATGCGATAGTTAGACCACTACTTTAAAAAAAATGGATTTGGATTCCTCAGATTTTAGCAATTAGCAATTACAGACTGATTGCACTGGTCAAAAACAATGATTCCAACCAGCTCCACAGCTGATCATAATATCCTTTTAAACAGACCTGGGTTGGCCTCTCGGGGTGGCTTTAAAATGGTTCACGTTGTATCTGACTGGGTAGGACTTCTCTGTGTCCCAGGGTGATTTCTTCTCAGATACTAACGCCATAACCTGTGGAGTCCCACAAGGTTCCATTTTGGGTCCTATTCTCTTCAGCATTTACATGCTACCACTTGGTGAAATCATCAGAAACCATAACATTGAATTTCATAGCTATGCTGATGACACACAATTGTACATTTCTGTGTCTCCTCATGACGTCAGCCCAGTTATTAACTTAGTACATTGCTTAGCTGAAATAAAAGACTAGATGGCAAACAAGCAAATTTCTGCAACTGAATAAGGATAAGACCGAAATAATAATATTTGGACCTAAACCCCCAGAGAGACCACCTGTCTCAGCACTTTTAGTCCCAGGGTCTTCACACACAGGACCAGGTCAAAAACCTGACAATAAGTTTAGATTCTGACCTCAGCTTTGAGGCATGAAATGTAACCAAGTGAGAAATATCGCACAAGTCACACCTTACTCTGGATGACACAGAGAAACAAATTCATGCTTTCCTCCTGCCCTTCTGTCTGGTCTTCCCAAAAAAAGAAAGAAAAAAAAAAAACACTAGGCCGCCTACAACTGGTACAGAACTCTGCAGCCCGAGTACTGACGAAGACCAGACAGAGGGCACACATAACTCCCATTTTAAAATGCTTGCACTGGTTGCCTACTAGTTTTAGGATTAATTTTAAGATTTTCTTATTGGTTTTCGAATCACTGAATGGCCTGGCACCGACCTATCTTTCAGATTTACTATGCAGCAAGCAGGCCCCTTCATAAAGAAATACAGGGAGTCCACCTTTAGTTACTGTGGCCCTCATCTCTGGAACAGTCTGTCCGTGGATCTGAGGGACTGCGCCATTCACTGCCGAGCTTTTAAGTCCTGATCATCCTACCTTATACCTTTTCCCCTGTGTTTATTCACTTTATAGGGTTTAATTTACTTTTAAACTTTACTTGGTTTTATTTTTGTAGTTTTTTTTGTTTGTTGAATTGTTTAAAATTTGTATGCAATTGATTTTAAAAACTTCTTTTTGTTTTTCTTACTGGTTTTTATTTATTATAAAAATTTATAATTGTGTGGCCTAATTTTATTTATTTTATTTTTAGTAGAAAGTAACCTAAAATGGAAATATTCAACTAAAATACAAGTACTTAAAATACTGTACTTAAGTACAAATGTTCCCAACTTTTTGGGATCCCACATTGACAGTACAGATACCTCCTAACTAACTTTAAGAATTCTGCAATATGAAAGGTGTTATTAAAACAACGGCAGCAACAAGCAGTTCCTTTTAATCAGTGTAGTAGAATTTGAATTTACACTGTTTGTATTCATATGTGTGTCCAAGTCTTCATATCACATGGGGTGCTAACACCAACACTAAGGCCGTATTCAGACCAAATCAGGTGTTGCAGCGAATAGCCACATAGTTGTGCGGCAGTCTTTGGGGGCTGGATGAGTGGGTGTGTGTTTATTTGTGTTGTATGTAACTCCTATGAAACAATCAGAAAATATCTGTTTATTTTGCTGATTAGCCAACTTTTTCAATACAGGTGTTCTCTCACTGTCATCACTGTCTGTGTCACTCCACCACTGCTCTCTCACTCAAACAGTCAGACACAAAACAAAGGGAACTTCATGTCTCTATTTTGCAGCATACATTCTGAGTGAGACTCAGATTTAGAAGCTGGGTACAACAGATAGAGCATCAGAGTTTAGTCCATGAATCCACCTGGATTGTCTCAGTTTCAGAGACATTTCAGGCAGACCTTGACCGGTCTGATTGACATTGTGCTGGTATTTTCGCCACAGTGCCAGATTTGGTCTGAATCCAGTCTAAGTTTGCAAAGGGTCAACACTGGGTCAAAGGAAAGTTATAAGTTTTAATGTGGATTTAGCTATGCTAGCTTTGCTTTACAAGCCCTTTATTCAGAGTGTATTGACCTCTACTAGGGGGGAGTTTTGTCCGTATTAAACAAGAACAAACTGGACTAAACTGGGTCTCAAGATCACTTGGGAACCATTGTGCAGTACATGAAAGACCACAAGTTTAGTTTAGAAGATCATAGCAGAGCCACTGCACACTCTACAGTCCGAATACGCACTTTAACCTTCAGGGTGAAGGTTTCATGACCAGGATGGGGGTTAGGGTTAGGGTTATGACCAGGATGTGGACTAAAAGAAGGGTCAGGTCCTTTGTTCAGCATGAACAAGCTTATGACACAAGACACTTAAAAACTTGTACTTGACGTCTTTATAAATTCCCAAATGATGCTTTTGTATGATGTTCTCATGTTTTCAATGTCATTTTTGATGTTTTACATGCTCTTTGTGCAAAGCAAATTCCCTTAGGGTCATAAAGGTTTTTAAGTGGACCACTTTCCATTTCTAGATGTTTTCTCAGGATCTCGACGTTGAGAAAGGACACAGTATCAAGTGGACCTTTAAAGCTTTGATTACCTTCACCCTCGTAGTTTTTTCCACGGGTCAAGAACGACCATGTGTACATGTCGCAAACAAGCCAAATAATCAGCAACCAAACGGAGTCAACTCACAAAAAGAACCACACGACAACAAACAAACAAATCCGTCTTTTCCCAAACAAACAAAGGAAACTGAGTTGATCCAGATGAACTCGAGCTAACTGACAGCAGCCATTGTGCTACGACGACACGCCAATCTGACACAGACTGACAGCGATTGTTGGTTTGTGTAGGCCCTGATGATGATGATGGCGATGATGAAGGTGATGGCGATGATGGCGGAGGGTGAAAGCCACTGTCAGCCTCCGCCACTCTCCACCAGTGGCAAAACCACCGCCGCCGGGGCCTCGCACTAATTACCACTACATCTGTCTTTCTGTTTTTCTTCTTCTTCTTCCCTCGTTTCTCAGTTGTCTGCAGAACAAATAGTTCATGCCACCTTCCTCCCCTCCGCCGTCTCTCCTCTTTACTCCTCCTGACGCCTCCCTGCGTCTCCTCACAGCTGGAGGCAGTGTCAGCGCCGCTCTATTGTGGATTATATTTGCATGTTTTCGTGCGTGGCATGTGTGTTTGCGAGAGCGAGAGAGTGCGAGAGAGCGTTTGGTATTAAACACTGGTACATTTCTCTCTCTCTCTCTCCCTCTCTCTCTTCCCACATCCTCTCTGTATATATTTGTGTATGCTAATGAGGGATTTCTGTGCTGCCAGCCATAATGGAGCTGCTGGATAATAACCCTGCTAAACAAACTCAGCCGCAAACCAACAAACCAATTATCTCTGCTCTTGTTTTTCCAAGCCCACTGTAATTACTGTACGCAGAAGAAGAAGAAGAAGAAGAAGAAGAAGAAGAAGAAGAAGAAGAAGAAGAAGAAGAAGAAGAAGAAGAAGAAGAAGAAGAAGAAGTCGCATTCAGTTTGTTTTCACAAAGTGGGACCATAAAAAAAACAAAAAAACAAAAAAAACAGGGTGACCCGACACAAATTATAAAAAATGATCAGGTTTGATTTCATTTTTAAATCTGAACTTCATCGGCTTGGAGCAAAGCCCCCCACCCCTCCCTCCATCCCTATTTCTTCAGTTCAAATTTACCCATCATTCCCATGGAGGGGGCTGCGAGGATCGACAGACAGACAACGAGACGGGTGTTAAAAAAAATGACAGCGCGACAAATAACCTTCCTCGCTTTCTGCCCACAAATTCGACCAAAGACATAAAAAAAAGCCTCGAAACTATGTCCCGCGGCCAAATGAGACACCTGTCCAAACCTCTAAAGACCTTTTGTGTCTTTCACAGATTCTTTGCGCTGCCTTCTAATTGGCTGGCCGGCCTGTGTGTTAGCGTGCATGGCATGCCCGGCTGCCGGGAAGGTAAAACAGGCAGGCGGGGGAGCTGAATAGAAATGTGATTGTGTTGCTGTCAAGCGCTCCCACATGAACTCCCCTTTTCTTTCTCCACCCGGACAGAGAGAAGAAGTGTGAAGGGAGAGGAGGAGGAGGGAGGGGGGGAAGGAAGAAGAGGGGTGGTGGAGGGGAGAAAGAGAAGAAGAGGAAGGGTGAGAGAGAGAGAGAGAGAGTGAAAGAGACACACTTCATTTGTCATCCAGCGGCCTGATTGGAGTGGCAAAGCCAATTCACATCTCGAGTGGAGTTCCCATCACACAAACCCCCTATACCAAACCTCCACTAGTCCTCCATCACCCCCTCCTCCTCCTCCTTACCCCCTCCTCACCCCCTGTATCCTGCCAATCAAGCGCAGCCTGTACAAGCTGCCGGTGTTTCGAGCTGAGAGCTTCATCATCATGGATTATGGGAGCGGTAATGACTCTCTCTCAGGGGCTGTAATAGCTGCAGCTAATGGGGACGGGTGGGGGGAGCGGGTGGTGGCGGTGGTGGTGGTGGTGAGGGTCATGGGGAAGGTTGGATGGATGGATAGATGAAGGGGTGGTGGTGGTGGTGTTTGGCGGGGGGGCGCTGCTGCCATCACAGCCTGACGCTCAGAACTTTTTTGTTTTTTTGGTGATTTTCGTCATGTCGCTCAGCAAGTTCAGAGACACTGAACGCGTCTTGCGGCAGTTTGTCCATAAATACATTTGTTAAACGTCTGAAAACCAGCAGCCATATTTATCACGCGTCTTTCACCATAAGTATATTTAGAGTTATTGACAAAGTGTCAACTCCGATGGGCAACTTGTTGCTTTCCTTACATCTTTCCACCAGCGTCCACTTACTCTTTTGGAGATTTTAAAGTGGCGCTGCTAATTTATGAATCACTTGATAATAATCACTGATGAATATAAACCCAGGAGGAACCTTTAGATCTTCAGTCGGTTGGTAGAACGTCAGATGAAGCTGGATGATCTCAAACACACACACGCCTTCCTCCTTCCTGCCTTCGACTGATCCGTTCCTCTGCTGTATTTTGTTCTGTATTTCTGCTCGTTGTTGTTTTCTAAGAAACACTTAGCTGCAAAAGTAGTAATTATGATGGATTGTAGTTTTCTGACAGACATCACTGCTTAATACGGGGCAGCCAAGTAGAGACCAATTGATGTATCACACTTTTTTTTCATTTGCACCTTCTTCTGTCTGGACTGGGAGAATATTTTGACCCTTTATGTACTGAACGGTATATACATGGATGACAATAAAGTCTGTTTTATGTCAGACAGTCTGAAATATTCAGAACTAAAAAGTTATCTGGGCACTTTTTCACATTTATGAAACATCTTAGAGTAAAACATTTTTGCAAAGACACATCTTTGGTTCTAATTTTATTTTCATTTTTCTATCTCTGCTGTTTTTTATTTTACCGGTGGGTTCCGACAGATAATGATGACATATGTTCATTAACAGGAGTGATAATGTTGCAAAATATTCATTGGTTTCCCTCAGATAAGGCACAGATTCATTTGTTTTTTCACCAATCAAGGTGAAAGTGAAGAAAAATAAGCAAGATTCACACAAAATTTGTGAGTTTTTTTCTCTTTTAGACTGAAATTTTGAGAGTCAGACAGTCAGGTAAGTTCTAAAAACAGTGGGAGTGAATGGGCCTGAGATTATAAACAGTTCATCATTGTGTCATAGTGAGCATGTTGAAATAAGAATGAGATCCTACTGGATAGATATAATGGATGTCAATAGTATTATTTTAAAAACTTAAATCATATCAGCCAGAGAAGAGACATCTGTTTGTTTTCAGGGATGTTATTAAATGTGCACACATTTAATGAAAAAGCAGGAAACTTCATAGAATCTTACTCCCACCATGTATGAAGGAGCACTACCACAGCTCCTTCATTCCAACAGCATGACTTCCAAGCAATGACATTTTTTCTGTGTTACCATATACCTGAGAGGTATATATAATGGAACGCTTTTTTGATTTTTTGATTTTATTTTTTCTATTTTGAATATATGTTATATTTTCTCAATATTTTTCTTATTTATGAGTAATTTCTTTTTCCACCTTGTGTATGTGAGTGAACTGAATTTAAAGACTTATATTAGCATACATTAGCATGCAATAGATGTTAAGGATTATAAGAAAAGTTATAGAAGAATATGAAGCATGCACGATTTTACTAATTATAACAAGATAATTAGAGAAGTAAAATAAAATGAAGAAAATAATCATTGTGTGTAAAATCTAATTTTACAGTTTTAGTTCTGTTACTTTATTTTTCTATCCGTCTCTCAGCTCACTGGTTCCTACTGAGGAAGTAAAAACTTTAAAAACACAAAAAAATAGTTTCAGTAATTTCCTCAAACAGCTACTTGCTGTTGTTTCTTGTCAAAGAAACATGAGGAAATAGTGCATTTGTTAGGGACTATGTTCAGTGGTGGATTAATCCACAGTTGGTGCTCTAGTGTAAATAAACTCCAGTGTGTTTTTAATGGAACTCTGTGGCACCACAGAAGAAGAAGTGCATTTCAGGCTGAGATAAAGACACAACACTTGTTAGTAGAAACTTTTGGTTTGAGGACATGAGGTTTTCATAAGTGAGCAGAAGGGTAGAGATGATTATATCGCGTCTTACACCACAAATTAAATTCTCTGAAATTCAGCGTCCAGCCTTCGACCTCTCTCACATTTTTTTCCTCCTGCCTGCTCGGCCTCCAGAGGATCCGCTTCCACTTTTTGGCTTCTCGGTCTCCCTCTTTACTCTTTTAATAATGTTCCACCTCCGTCACCTCTTCTCCACTCTGCTTTCACTCTCAAATGATGCTGTCAGTCCCAAGGATGCTGGATGAGTCATGTGCAGGGGTTTTCTGCAGGTTCATCATGGCTGCTGGCTCCGCACATAATCTGGTAAACAGTTGTGTTGTTGTGTCTGCTGTGTTGTTTGTGTTGTTTGTGTGGGTGGAGGTGTGAGTCTGGGAGTCTTTACAGAGGTTACAAACTGTTTCTGATTTTTTGTTTGGTTGCTTGTTTTTGTGAAATGCAGCAGAAAAACAAACTCTCTCTTTTCTCTGAAACTGAACAAACATCAGCAATTCTTTCATTTTAAGATTGAAAACTCTGAAAAAGAGTTTTTTCAGTTCATAATTTCTCCTGACAAAGTTCTGATCTCCAAACACTGCTAATAGAATTATTAAGATGTTTACTCAAAATACAACACAGTCTAAATTCTCCATTATAAATTAAAGTCCTGCATCCAAATATATTACTTGAATCATCAATTGAACAATATTTACTATTGTAGCTGTACACCTTAATTACTTTATACTTATACTGCTATACTTAACTCCTAAATGTAGTTTCATTTGGTGGTGTCAACATACAAAATAAATCTGAGGGGTCTGAATCTTTTTGGACTAACATTCACTTAAATGAAACCATTTGAAGAGTTAAGGAGCTAACTCTTTGCTCCTTTGCTCTTTAAGTGTTAAGAACTGATGGTCACAAACCAAATAGGTGAATCTATAAGTAAAAAGTACCATGTGTTAAAGTGGGATTGCAGGTGGGGGGACTCTAAGATCTGCTTCACAAAATGTAGGAATTTGCTGCTTTTATCTTTTTTATGTAATTTAAAATTTTCTGTTTTAGGGGTTTTAGACTGTTGGTCAAACAAAATGATGACGGTCTAGCTGTCACAGAGGAGGTTCTTAAATGTTCTAATCTACCTTTAGGTGAATCCACATGAAAGTGGCCTTTTCTACATTCTAGGGGTGCTTTTAGGAGGTTGTAGACATCCTTAATAAATATCTAGGGGTCTTTTACGAGGATCTGATGGTCACTGAGGAAGTTCTAGGGCTCCACAAGAGGTGCTTGTCGTCACTGGTCAGTGGTCATTAACTGATGTCTTTGTGAACCCCTGTCAAATCCTGCTCTGTAGCTAACCTCTGACCTCCCTGTGGAGAAGCAACAAAGGAGAACCTACCACATGTGGATCAATAAAGTCTGTCATTATCACCTATTAGAGGAATCATCTGCAGGTTGGAGTTGTCCTTTAGGAGGGTCTGATGGCACTGATGACCTTCTGTTGGTTCTTTAAGAGGTTCTTACAATCATTGATGAGGTTATAGAGGTCACTAATGAGAGTTTAAGAGTACTTTAAGGGGTTAAAATGGTCCGTGAGAAGGTTCTAATAGTCAGTGATGATGATATACGGTTCCTATAGGAGGTTCTAGGGGTCCTTAGGAGGGTCTGATGGTCAATGATGGGGTTTTAGTGTTAGTTTAAGAGATTCTTACGATCATTGATGAGTTATAGAGGTCAATGATGAGCGTTTAAGAGTACTTTAAGGGGTTCTGGTGGACAAAATGTAGGTTCTAGTCATCTTTAAAATGAATCATTTAGGGGGCGGCGTTTAGCTCAGTTGGTAGAGCAGCTGCCCCATGTGCAAAGGCTCAGTCCTTGCTGCGGAAGCCCAGGGTTTAAATCCGACCTGTTGCTCTTTGCTGCATGTCATTCCCCATTTCTCTTTCCCCACATTCCTGTCACTCTTTAGCTGTCTCTGTCAAATAAAGCTTGAAAAGGCCAAAAAAATCTTTTTTAAAAAAAGTGTCATTTAGAAGAGTCTGGTGGCCACTTCATTGAGGTGGGGCTATGGGTACTTCAGGAGGTTGTAGTGGTCACTGAAGAGGTCAATGAGGAGGTTCCAGGGGTCATTAAAATGTTCTAGACTGCCTTTAGAAAGCTCTACATCAGTGTTTCTCAATCCTGTCCTGCATGTTTTCGATGTTTCCTCCTCCACCACACCTGATTCAAATGAGTGGCTCGTTATCAGGCCACTGCAGAGCTTGATGACGAGCTGATCATTTCAATCAGGTGTGGTGGAGGAGGAAACATCGAAAACATGGAGGGCAGTGGTCCCCGAGGACCAGGATTGAGAAACACTGATCTACATGAACACATCTACATCATTTACTAGCGTCTTGGGGTGCTTTAAGATGTTCTAGGCATCCTTTCCAAAGATCTAGGGACCCTTTAGGAGGTTCTGATGGTCACTGAAGGCTCCATAAAAGGACATTGTCATCACTATGGCTCTAGGGTTGAATTAAGAAGTTACTGTGTTCTTGTCTTGTTTAAGAGAATTATGGGTCTTTCTGGTAAATAATGGAGGTTCTAGTCATTGCTGAGAAAGATCTGTGGGTTGTTAAAGAGCCCTAGTGGTCATGTAGGTGGCTGTGGGGTTCATGCAAGAGGTTCTACTGGTCAAAAAATCTCTTGATCAAAACATCATCTTTTGTCAGTAATTTTAAGAAAAAAATATTAATAAAATAAACTGTTGTTTTGTGGTAATTTGTTCCAAAGACGTTCCTTGAACAGAACCTGTATCAGCTGGTGTCGGACCACACAGTGGCTGCAGAGAAAGTCTTAGTGCTGAGTTAAAGGATTAGTCCACAATATATTTAAAGTGTTTTCTATCAAAGCGTGTAATCCTCCTCCACAGGCCTGCTGGGAACTCTGCGTTCCTCTGCTGAAGATCTGAAGATCTGTGCTGAGACCGGCTCGTCTTTCCCTTCAAAGGCCTGAGACCCCACAGAGGTCACGACCTCTGACCTCGGCCAGGATGACAAAAAAAGCTTCTTCCTCGTTGTCTTCCTTTAAGCTGACTCACTTGGTTTCCTCCTTTTTTTTTGTTGTAAACCTTTCCTTCCTTGCTTCTTAAATGTTTCCTTTCCCCTTCCTTCTTTCCTACTTTCTTTCCTTCAATCCTTCCTCCCTTACCATTTCTTGTCCATCTTTCCTTTCTTTCTTTTTCCTCTTCTTAAGTTTCCTCCCTTTTTTCAGACTTTTCTTAACTCTTTTCATTTTGTTTGTAAATCTCTCCTTTCCCTTTTATTCCTTCAGTTACTTCCCCTCTGTCCAGTTTCATGCAGCAATGAGTACTTCTGGGTACTTGAGTACATTTTACTGCTGCTTCCCTTCATGTGATCTCAGACCTGTAACTTTCTTCACGTCTGTTTATTGGAAGCTGAATAAACCAAGAAAAAAAAAACAGTTTCCACGTTCCCTTCTCCATCCCTCTCTCCTCTTTCCCGTCCTCCTGTTTCCCTCTCGGAGGAGAACTTGACTCCTCGGCGGCTGTAATCACTTTACTACTGTTTTTGTTCGCGGTAAGTGGACTAAATATTTGGATGCTCATAAGCAAAGCAGAATAATTGAACGTGTGATTTGTGGCAGCTGGCTCAGAGTCTATGGGCTTGTCTCGGCATAATGAAAACAGCTAGCGAGCCGCTGTAAACAAAAGCAACTTGTTATGTTGCAAACCCCTCGCTGTGCTTTGCTGTGTGTGGGAAACAACTAATTTTCTTGATGGCGTACTGTAATCATGGCGAAGCTTTACCACGCGCTGTGCTGAGTATTGCACTGCTTATTAATACAGAGAGAGAGAGTCGGTCCACTCCTGGCAGAGCTACTATTACTGTAGAACACTTTAAAGTATAAAGAGGGAGGAAACAATACAAAAAGCTGAATTATTATAATTATGAGTCCAGAGCGGAGGGCTGGGCTGGCTGGAGGACCTGAGCCTGTTTGCAGCCGCCAGTGGAGCTCCAAATCTGGACTCCAGGACCAAGGAATCTGTCTGATGAAAGTACTCAGGCTTTCTTCTAAATCATACAATAATAACAATTATAATAATAAAAATAATTACAGGACAATGATGAAGCAGGTGAGAGAGAGCTTCTCCAACAAGCTGGGAAATAAAGCTTCTCGAACCGTGGTGAAGGTTTTTGGATTTTTTAACCCGAATACAGATGCAATTTCACAGAACAAAACTAATATCATAATACAATGTTTCAACCCTTATCAAGGTTGATCAGCACAAATGATTTTATAAGTTTATAAGTTTTATAGTTTTATAAGCACAAATGATTTTATATGTACAGTACAGTAATAATAATGAGGATAATAAGTGACTGAGGGATACCTTGAAACAACCAGGATACATTTAAGGATACGTGGTGAGGTCAGTGAGATTCTATATGACCTTTAGGAGGGTCTGATGGTTACTGATGAGGTTATAGGTGTGGTTGATAAGACTTTAAGCTATTCTAGTGGTCAAGAAGGAGGTTCTAGTGGCCTTTAAGAGGTTCTAGGTGTTCTTTAGGAGGGTCTGATGGTCATTGGTGTAGTTTTAGTGTTCCTTTAAGAAGTTCTTTATTGAGTTGGCTCTATGGGTCCTTTAAGAAGTTCTAGTGGTCACTGAGGAGGTTCAGGGGGTCATGAACATTTGGATTTTCTGGTATTCCTTTAGGAGGTTCTAGGTGTACCTTAGGATGTTTTAATAGTCAGTGATGATGTTCTAGGGGTCCTAGAGCTTCCATATATGACAGAAGGAAACCTTAAAACTATCAACCATGAAAGAAAGCTCATCAAAGATTTGGAGACTATTAAGATTTAAAAAAAAAAAAAAAAGATTGAAGTTCTAGTCTGTACTACAACCTTCATCGCTTCACACTGTTCTCCTGCTCCTCCAGATTCATGCATCTCTGAACACACACATTCAATTTTTTAACACCTGTAAGGTGTAGAGTGAAACAAAGAACACTTTAATAAACATTTGAATAACTGTTCTTTGTGTTCTGCAGCAGTAGCTCAATCTGGAGGGGCTTGACATAAGAACTTGAGGGAGGCCAGTTCAAATCTAGCATGGACCACAATGAGAATGTGGACTTTTAGCTGGAGAGGGGAATGCTGACGGGGAGCGGAGCAAGTATCGCGCTGGAACCAGAGCTGGGCAAGGAGGCAATGTAACCAGGCTCAGCAGCCTCTATGGACATAATAACAGAGGAGAAGAGACTGAAGAGGACGTTGACGGAGTTGACTTTTAGTTGTTGGCGAGAGCTTGGTGAAATAAAAGTCTGAAAAAAAGACTAGGAGATACTAGGAGGAGATACTAGGTGCGACAAACTGAGTTGGAAAAATACGCGTTAGCAGAACAACTAAAGTCAAGTAAAAGTTCTTTTAATATGAATTAAAATGTAGTACTAAGGAATTCCAGTGAATCAAAACGTGGTAAATCTGGCTTCAAACTTCTCTTTGTTTTTCTGTCAGTTTCTCTTAAGTATCTCTGAAGACAGCACAGCAGCCTCTCCACCTCTTCATCCTCTCTCTCATCCGTCTTCTTTCTTCTCCTTTCTCCTCGACAGATTCCTCCTTGAGAGGAACAAAAGCTCCCCTCCACATCACTTAGTCCTGACCTGCTGCACCTGTGAATGGCTAAGAGGCTATCACACAAACTGGAAAGAGGGGGGGAGAGGGAGAGAGAGAGAGAGAGAGAGAGAGAGAGAGAGGGATTGGGGTTGTTGGTCGACCCCTGAGAGGGGTCAAGAGTCAGGGTCGGGGGTCAGAGGTCAAGAGGAAGTCCTTTCTGCTGACGGAGAGCCACTTATCATTCTCATCTAATGGAGAAGCCATCTGTCAATCAGGAAGAGAGGGGAGGGGCCAACAGGTATCATTGGCCCCTGATGCTGCTGCTGCTGTCCCCTGAGGGCCCGACTTTCTAGAAATATTGCTCAGAGGTCTAAATCAGGTCGTGGGATTGTTTACGATGTCCCCGTGTTCCCCGACCCCAAACGGTTGTCTCTTCTTTAATCGAGTTTCACTGAACCAAGACGTACTGCTGCTCCGACAATTAAAATTCAAGAGTCCGAGGTGACACATTCAGGTGTCTCATTTTGTCTGATCAACGGTCGAAATCTAATAAAAATTATTTTTAATGTCAGATAAAAAATATTAATTCAACCCTCATTTTAGCTCTCAAGGAGATTAAAGGTGCTATTACATATCGTTCTGGTGGTCCAAAATGCCTGTGGTACAAACACTAACACTCCCCTGGTGCTCTGAGCTCACAGTCCAGCTAACAACTTGAGCTAACATTAGCTAACAGCAGCTACAGTTGTCAGCAGTTTACTTCACTGTCCATCAGGAAACTCTGTAAATCACAGAGAGTTGAGGCGGAGCAGCCAGAGGACATCAGAGGGAAAAGCAGAAAACATTTTCTCCATAAAATATGATCCAGTTTCACCAAAATCAGTCAAATAGTTGGTGGTGTGTGACTTAGTGCCGTAAAGCGTTACGTACTTCTCCCGACCCAGAGCCCAAAGTTATATAGTGTGAGAACAGACGTATGAATGACAGAGACACCGTTCACCTGATTACAAGTCAGTGTAGCATCAACAGGATTTAACAGACGTTGAAAGCTACAGCAGAAAAGCTACACAGTGTTGATCTGAAATAAATCTTTTGTGTGACTTTTCAGAAAAGTCGTCGTCTTTGATCTTTGAGTGTGACTCATGTCAGTTGCGTTTATATTTTGAGTGTTTTTTTTTTTTTTTTACCACTTCAGAGACAGTCGGCCGTTTGTTTCACTGTCACGTGATATTCTCCGTGTTTACATGTGACGGTTCAGCAGGATCCTCATGTGTGACAACAAACCTGATCTGGAGTCTGTGTGAAAACGCTGTGACGGAACATTCTGGGCTGTTTGTTGGTCCACCGCCACACATTTAATCCACCTATCCTTCAATTATCCCGAAACACAATCTGTTGTCACCTGTGCTCGCTCCGCCTTGGTCTGTTAATACCAAACATTCCCACTGTCAGACGGAGCTGCACAGGACTCCCTGTGGACCTCCTCCTCCTCCCCTTGAACCTCCTACCTGTCCCAGTACCCCTTTTTTTATCATTGTCTGGTGGTTTTTAAAGCTACTTTCTGGTTTATTTTGGTCATGAAGTTCATTAATTTGCTTCTTTGCAGCACTAAAATTTGAATACCATAAAATGATGAAGAATGCAGCTCAGATGGGAGGGGGACCCTGCAGACCGATCGCAGGGTCCCTGTAGCTCTGTAGCTAACTGCTGGCAGCCTCTAATGATCAGATCAGTGATTTAATGACAGCCTGGCCGGTCTGGGAGAAGCCTCACGCCGTGTTTCTCAGAGCTCCCGGTCCTGCAGGGATTAGACTACCAGGGACCCGCTGCAGTAGCATGGCCCAAAACCACAGCTGGTCCCTGGGGAGAGTGTTGAGGCGCTCACCTGGAGACCCAGAGGAACAGGTGGAGCGTGGGAAAAAAATCTGATAGAGCGGCAGTGAATAACTGTAGTAACCATCCTGTTCCTTCATCACACGTACTGTATCTATTTATTTATATACTGTCCAAATGTAGAGCACCAAATGTGGATTCATCCGCCACTGGAAATAGTCCCCAACAAATACACCATTCCCCTCAGTTTGTTTAATAAAAACTACAGCAAAATAAAATTACTGACACTGTATACTTGTGTTTTTATAGATTTACGTCTTCATTCCAGCCAAAGGGGTTTGGAGCCACAGACAGGAAGTCAAAGACGGATTTGTGACTGGTTGCTGCTCATCTTTGAGTCCACTTTAAAGACATTTCGTAAAAACAGAAATGTGCTCACTCTTTTTCTCACTTTTTAAAAAATTGAATCTGATTTTCATGTGACTAAATGTGACTGTGCATGAAAAAGTCTTTGGTGTTTGTTTCTAAACACGTATTGTGACGACGAAACTTGACACCAGGTATCTCACCTGAGCAAACACAAGAGAATGGTTGGGTGGGTGTGCCAGGGGAGGGGGTGGTTAACTGAGGGAAACCAAGAAGATGAAGGAGAGAGAAAGAAGTCTTTTTATTCAATCAAGCTGGCTGGTTAGGACAAAAACAAGAAATTCTCTGTAGGTGTGCGGGGAAGCCCTCCCAGCATGCACTGGGGCATCAGACAGAAACTGTACAAAAGACCAACTAATCTGAGTGGACAAGAGTCATTCCATGAGTGTTGATAGAGAGCACAACAGCACTGAGACTTTAAGCTGCATGTAGCACTCAACAATTCCCACCATGAGCAAGCACTTGTTGACAGCTGTGTGGTGTTGCAGCCATTGTCCATTCTCCATGCAAATTCTACCATGGAGAAGTAGGTATGTAGTTAAAGAGTTTCCCTTGTGTGTGTTTTTTATGATCTGGAGTTTTATTTTGAAAATCAACTGGATTCCCTATACTGTTTCTGTGCCTGGCTTCCTGTCAGTTCGACCTGCTCTGTGCTGCTTGACATGGCATCCGGGGACACTTCTGGTGGAATCACAATCATTGTCTAGACAGGCACGGTCATAGCTCCGCCCCCAGTGGGGTTGAGACGTCAGGGAACATGAGGACACTTTGGAAACCGGAGACATTTTGAGGAGATACTGATGGCCTTAGTCTGGTTCTCATGTCTTCAAAAGACAGTTTGAATGTTTCAGACTTCAGACTAAATGTACAAATGTGTGTGAACTGATTTCCTCTGTGGTCATTATGAAAACACAAACCAACGAGTTCAACTGAAATATTTACAGATTTATCAGTGATAATGAAGAAATCATCTTTTTTGTCCCTGCAGGTCCGAACTCACGAGATCATAAACGTGAGTCCTGATTAAATCCTCTCTCTTCTTCTGTGGTGTTAGTATCAGTCTGCTGTATTTACACCACAGTGAAAATGAAATTATCTCTGCTGGAACAGAGCTTGATTGAGGGAAGGAGAAATAAAAATAAAATTAAAAAACTGAATGATGAGTATTTTCAGGACCGGTGGATCTAAATACTCTCGGCTTCAGATTTCGTGATGTGCAGATTCTGGGCGTTTTTTTCACCCCCAGAAACAAGCAATTCTTTTATTTTCTGTACGTCAATCATCATCATTTTTATTAAACGATTAGTTAAGAAAAGAAAAACACTGTGATTCTGCGGCAGGATCTCCAGGAAGCGAGCAGCGGTCTGATTGCGACGCAGCTCGGCCCCTTGACGGCCCTCGACGGCTGAATGCCGGTAATCATTTGTCTGATTTGATACGAGGAGAAATGAAGCGAGCAGTCTTGATTAATGCTGATTTGGTCGGATGGATGGATGGACCCCCCTTCTCCTCCTCCCTCCGCCACCACCATCATCACCAGTATCACCAGCACCAACCCCCCCCCCCCAAGAGACGACGGCCTGCTGGAATATTATTACACATTGGCGGCGTCCAATCAGCTAATGGCTGGTTATCAGACAGGAAGGTGGAGCACCGTTAGATATCTGACCTCCTCGGAAAGAACGGAGGCCGAAACCTGAACACAGAGCCATCGTGTTTGGCTCCAAACAGGAAACACGAGGGAACTCCTCGAGAGAACCTGCAAGAACTCACGTTAACGAGGGGACGGATTAATCAGCATTAATCATTAATTATGTCTTTGGTGTCCACTCACGCTCACTTTTACTCTGAGTTTAAAGAGACAAACATTTAATTTACATTTGTGTTTTCTTTAAAAATATAAAAAGTATGTGATGTGGACACCTGGACTGAACCAAACTCCTTAACACAGGGGGGTTGAGTTTTTAGTTTCTGCGTTTTAATTTGTATTTTTCATCGTTCATTGAATTTGAAACATGCTCACGTTTATTTGTTGTTTTGTCCACCCCTCATGTTTGTTTAATGGTTTGACCTACCACATTTGTTCTGTATACAGTACATCTTTTAGGGTCCAATTTAAGAGATACTAAAACCCACACTTCCCACTACACACACAAAATCCCAGCGGACTTGTGAGGCGATCACCAGCACACATAGACAAACACCCCTATGGATTTAGATTTGCTATATAACCTATTGAACTGGAGGTTTTTGGACTGTGGGTGTCATAGTTTTGAGTTTGTTTCTGTGTTTACTGTTTTATTTTGTTGTATTGTCTTCTACTTCCTGTCTTGTTTCCCGCCCTTTTTGATTTTGCACCTGCCCCTGATTTGTTTCACCTGTGTCTGATTAGTCCTGTCTATTTAGTTCCTGTGTTCCTTTTGTTTCCTTGTCTGTCCGTTCATGGTTTCTTGGTTTCTTGGGGCCTGTCCACACAAATACGTTTTTGTCAAATCCACATAAATACTTTATCATTTCGGCCTTGTGTCCAGACGGATCCAGCTTTTTCAAGGTGTGAAACCGGTATTTTTTGAGAACGGGTCAGAGAGTGGGAAAATCCTAAAACACCTGGATAGCCTGGAGTTGTCTGGATGGCAAATGCAGATTTTTCCAGAAACAATGACGTAAAAGCCCCGCCTCTCTAACCTTTAACCTCAGCCGCCTCTACTCAGTCTATTACGGCTGCTACAATAAAACCTTCTGCTTCTATATTACTATATATTAGTATATTACTGAACATTTGTAAACAGTGCGAGACCTTTACACGCATGCTCCAATGGCTTCTCTTCCGGTTTTAGTGTATTGCTGTCACAGCACCACATACAGGCCTGGCATATGTACTACAGCGTTTTGGATTGTTTTCAGTGAATCCGTGTCCATCCATTTCGGGAAATGACGCAGTGTTTACAGAGATTTTTTTCAAAATGACAGCGTAATGGGTTGGTTTCATGGTTTCTGTCCGTTCATAGTTTCATGTTGTTTCTTGTTTTTTTTGTGTTCATGTGTTTGTGGTATCTATGAGTATCTGGCCCTGTTTCTGTTTCTTATGCTTCTGGATTATTTTCCTGTTTCTTTGAGTCTTTTGTTTGTGTTTTGCCTGTTTTTTCCCAGACCCTTTTTGATTATTAAAATTAGTTTTTGTTTACCCACACCTGCCTGCATTTAGGTCCTTCTCCTGTTCCTCCCCACTCCCCCTGTGATAGAACAGACAGACCATTATTGGACCCAGTGGGAATTTCTGGTGGCCTAAAAATGGAATTAGGAGCCTTGCATTAACTGGAGGAGGTACTTTTGAAGCTGCAGGAGCACATGGATGGACTGATGGCCCAATTGCAGCTTTTCTGCCGAGCTGGGTCAGTGTCGGCCACCTCTCGACTGACTTCTTCCCCTCCTGCTCTTTCGCTAGAGGCCCAGCCGACCCCAATTCCTTTTCCTCTATCGGCGGCCCGGCTAACTCCAGCCCCTGTCCCTGCGTCAACGGCCCCGTTTCCTCATGTTTCCGTTTATGGTTTTTGTCCATTAATGGTTTCTGTCCGTTCATGGTTTCTTCTTCTCTTTTTTTTGTGTTCTTGTGTGTTTGTGGTATTTGTGAGTATCTGGCCCTGTTTCTGTTTCTTATGCTTCTAGATTAATTTGCCTGTTTCTTTGAGTCTTTTATTTGTGTTTTGCCTGTTTTTTCCCAGCTGCTTTTTGGTTATTCAAATTTACGTATTTAACTGATTCTAAAATAAAATGAGTAATTTATCTATAAATAGTCATTTGCAGGCAGCCATGGACACGAGTTTGATTAATTCTAAATTATTAAACTTAATTTTTTCTTGTTTGCCTGACCTGGATACTGATTTTAAATTAATCCTGCATGCAGATTTTATGAATTTGTTTCTCCTTTTTTTTTTTTTTGCAGTGTTTAAAATCTCATCACGACTGAAGAATCAGACCTTCAGTCATGTGTCAAATATTCATCTGCACACAGGAAGAAGAGCTGAAAATCAAGAAAATGAATCTGAAAATATGTTCAGAATCAATTAATCATTTCAATAACTTTTCCATCCAACAGTTCGTCACATCTAACTTCTGACGTGAAGATTTGCTGCTTTTCTTTGACAGATATAAAATTGACTGTTGGTCTAACAAAACGGTAAATATTAATAACTTTGCTAAATCGTGACGATATTTAATGTGTTCAAGATGCAAAGATTAATCAAGATAATAAGCAGCAGCTGCTGTCAGAGAAAAAATTATACAATAACAAACCACAAAGTATAAAGTTAGAAAATCAGGAAAAACACTGAAGTAAAATGTTTTTGAAATATTTGAACTGGTTTGGCCTCTCACGACATCAGCAGGTTTTTCTGAAGTCATGACAAATGAAACACTGAGCAGCTTCAAGAGGTTTGACTTCAATCAAAGTTCATTTTTTAAAATGCTGAATACTTTTCTTCTCTACAGACGCTGGTGAAAACTCATCAAAACAGTAAAGGATGAATTAATATCTTTCTCTCTGTTTAATTACTGGTGCCTGTAAATCTTTTTACTTAAAGGAAACTGATAAAAATCAGGTTTTTACTTCCAGGTAATTTGTTACATTCGTGCAGAACAATAAACACAGTGCCAGATAATATAAATAAAGATGAAAGAACATATGGAGCGTTAAGTGACAAAAACACAGAGATTTAAATGAATGAGCTGAAAGCATTCAGTTTAAATAAGTGCTAACTCTATCTGACACTGTGGAAATGTCCTTCTATTAATGAAACATTTCAACTCCTGTGATATTAAAATCTGATCTAAATCTTTTGAATTCAGCAATACTTCTACCTAAACTCAGTCTCATGTTCTTCATGTTCGTACTGTCAGTGTGCAGTTTCATAACATCCTTTGGATTACCATGTCCTGATAAATATCTTCCACATTTCCATGTTCTTCACTTTTTCACACAACCTGATAAATACTTTGCACATTCGTGTACAAACTACACAGCTCTTTGCATTTTAAAGGCTACTCCATGAACTTCATGAACTAATGCTACTTCATTTTTTTCTTTCTTTTAGTTTTTTTTTGTTTTGTTTTGTTTTAGACCAAGACAAACTCCCCATTTCTGATTCTGATTTCTTGGGTTGCCTTTTTTTTTTTTTTTTACTTCCTGTATCCTCTTCAAATTAAAAGCCACTCAGGAGGATGTGGCCTTCACTTATTACCATTTTTCATGGATGGTAACAGGCAGCTTTGGTCATTCGGCATATAAAGAAAGAAAAATCTCTCATTTTTTTAGTTGTCGTACGACAGAATGTGATTCTGCCGTCGTGTTTCCTCCTCACTCCTCTTCTTCTTCGGGTTCCTATAAACCTCCCAGCCGCATTGGATCAAATCAGCGCTGGTTTTGTTGGCGTTTCTCACATTTTCTTGCTCGCGTGGATCCGTTGCTTGCTCCAAGCCCCTCAGCTGTCATCGGCGCGCTCCACAGAGCGAAATAAACGCCCTCATTTTTTATTCAGGAAACAACTTTGATGAAATTTGCTTTAGCCAGTGGTGCTTGAATCAAAGTGCAAATCAGGGACACTGAGAGCAGGCTGCAGGTCGGTGATGGAGATGATGGAAAAGACATCTGATCAAGAAAAATCAAAGTGTGGCTGCCTCGCCTCTCAGGAGGAGAATAAATTCACCCTGGCTCCTGATGATGATGATGATGATGATGATGATCTAAAAATATCTTTTTTTTGGTGCAGAATAACCTGCGTGTTTGGCAGAAGGCATCAGTGTTTCATGATAAACACACAATAGATTTTAAATACCTTTTTTAGAAACTTTTCCTCATGTGATTCTGGCAGTGAGACGACTGGAGGCGGCTCACATTCTCCAAAAGTCTAAATTAACTTGCCGGCCCTCGGATGCTGATTTATGATCCTGTAGAGGACAGAAACACGTAATAATCACATTGTTTAGTCAAAGTAATTCATACTCTTTCACTCCATCTTTTTTATGAACAGTGTGGTTACTGAGAAATATTAAATGATGTTAATACATTATAACACATCTTTTTGCTTCATAAATCAAAGAAAATGATTAGACATGGGACAGAGACACCATTCACCAAAAATGATTTTGACAGATTCCAAGCTTTGTTGGTGACGTCGACCAATAGGAGCACAGAGCGCTCTTTAAATGTAAACACAACAAACTAAAAAAAGAATGTTGTCGTGCTGGAACGGTGAAACGCGGGACGGCCAGTATCGTACACACCACCTCAGAGGCCATGTTTGTTAACATTCTTTTCCCCAGAAATCGGCCCTAGCACCTCCTTCCTGTTGACATCATGCAGGTTGTGAAAAAACGGCATAGCAACAGTAACTAAGGAAGGTGGTTTTAGTTTTCAGTTTTTAGTTCAAAAGCTTTAAATAAGTGTTTTTTTTTTCACGACTTACATTTTTAGAATCTGCTTCAAAACTGTGACTTTAATCTGACATGAAATAAAATGAAATCTCATCATCACTTTCCCTGTGAGCATGTTTTCTCTCAGACTGAATCAGACCTGTGTGAGGACGGCCGGAGTGTGTGAACCTGCCGCAGTCAGCTCCAATCAGCTGCTGGCTGACGGTTGTCAAAGCAACGGGTTGAAAAGGTGTTTGATGTGGGGAAATACAACAGTAAAGCTGCCCTCGCTTGCCAAACCGACCAATCAGCTGCTGCCCTCGCTGCTGACATGTGACAGCGCTTAGTCCCGCCTGCCTCAACTGGAGGCCCGTCCAAGTGTCTCAAGACTGTTTAATCTGTGTGAGACAGAGAGAGAGACAGAGAGAGAGAGACAGGAAGCAGACAGGCAGCATGAAAACAAGATGGAGGACTTGAACCTCCTTTAACGTCCAGATTTAAAGTCTCCATAAAGTCAGAATCTTGATATAACCCCCTGGACCACCCAGTTCACACAAATAAGCATTTACTGTTTTCCTACTCAAAGAGCTTGATCTGAAAAACTGATCATAAGTTATTTTCATTTTTTTAAAAACACAACTTAATACCAAATATGTGACATTTGTAGTTTATATGTGGAAAAATCATCATGACACGGTTAGCCCTCCCTGCCGACTCTTTGGTGAACTGTCCCCCAAGAAACAGCCTCCGTCTGGGCAGAGAGAGCCAGGTAAGTCCCTCTGTTTACTGGTGCTGATTATGTGATGTGAGCAAAAGACTTGAACTGATAATATCTTCATCTCTTTCCACTCTGCATGGTGGGTCAGGATCTTCCTCACAACACAATCTGACAGCTTTTATAAGATTGTAAACCTTGAGATATTTTTAGATATAGAGAGGAAACTGGATGGAAACCCGCCAAAAGAAAATCATAGATATCAACGTAATGATGTATATTTACGGTCTAGATCTGTCCTCTGTCCTCCAGTATCTGGACCAACAGTGACATAAAGTCATTGTCATGTTTTCAGTATTTTCAGGTATTCTTCATGATATTTTAGAGTTTGTCATTTCCTGATAAATCATAAAAACTTGTTAATGACTCATCCTGTGTCCAGTGAGCTCTCACTCATTACGCCACCAGACTGATTCCTGTGAGTGATGAGTAGCAGAGTGGGAAGAATATTATTTTTTTGTGTCAAACAAATCAACATTCAGACAGTCTTAAGAAACACAGGAACCTGTCAATCCGCAAATTAAATGAAAATGAGTTATATTTTCTTGTTCATTGATCCCTGAACTCAGCTGACTGAAGGCACTGACTAAACCGCTACCTCTCTTTGTTTATGTGCAAACTCTGATCAAACATATGGGCAACATTACATTTAATTGACAAAATGACTGATACTCTTCACCACCCTCTTTTAAAAAGGAAAATGAAATAAATGCGATATAATATTGTTTCTGTGCTTTAAAAATATTGAAAGCAGCAGTCAGTGTAATTACAGTCTAATTTCCACGAGTCACGCTCTAATTGAGTGAGAATGGGAGGCTGGCAGAGTTCTAATGATGCTGTTGTTTTTCTTGAGACACTTTTCAAAGTCTAAATTTGCTTTTGAAATTAAACTTTTCAACATGATTTTCAATTAAAGTCGAGAAGCTTTGAAACGTTCTGACATCAGCTGTGATATCTAGTTTCCCCACAGGGATCATCATCTCATCATCTCGTCCCTGAAATAGAACAAAACCTACACAACATTACAACAACGACAAACTGCAACTGAACTCAACTAAACAAGCGTCTGACATTTCTTCACAGAGAAGACAGCTGGCATTTTTTAACCTTGCTTTGTTTTTCTGTTGAAACAGAACAACGGTATGTTTTCCTAAACTATAAGTGCTGGAACCAAAATAATGAAGATACAGCTGCTAAAAACAACAATACTGATATGTATACTGCCTTGATTTGTTTGTACTATAATACTTTATTGACGTGATCACTTTAAAAAGTGAGAAACTTAAATCTTTTGTCAGATTGATGGTAAATATCTATACAGTACTGCTCGAACGTTACAACTGTCTGTATTTCGTCACAAATGTGACCTTAAATGTGACCAGATCTTTTTAACTGAGTCTTAAAAGTATATAAATAATAATCATACAATATTTAATGTCTTTGTCCTCACAGGACTGTTAATTTAAAGGGGTAACTAGAGTCTGTTGGTATCAGTGGTATGGTGGATGAGAGTTTAGCGCCCTTTTCAAAGAACATAAATCTGGGTCTTTATATCAGAATCAGGTCTTCAGTCTCTAGACAGTAGTTGCTGATGGCCACTGGACTGGGAAAGGTTACAAACCCATTTTAAAGAGTTTGGCCTTTAAAAATCCACTATCAGGAACATCATTCGAAATTCAACACCACTGTTACTCAAATGTGACTTTTGGAGTGGTTGTCCAAGAGAAATCACTCCAAGAGCAAGCCATGGAACATGCAATGTCCAGTCAGACAAAGATTGGTGGTTTACATTGTGAAATGGTTGCACTCTGGTTAAGCTTATTCACCAAAACTAATTGGTTTGTTTCATTACATACCTACTGTGCTGCAAGTATGTAACCTACATAGCCTATGCAACCTGAAGAAAGTCATGTTTACTTGTGGTTTTACTCTGGGTCTCCTCTCTGATAGCCCTGTTTGTTTTCCTTCATATGTAGACTTTCTTGCTCTTTATAGACCATCACTTCACTGACGGCACATCAAATCATTGAGCTACTCAGGGTTAGGGACCAGAAATTACACTAGAGGGGAACCTACAGCATCAAAGTGTAGGGTCACTGTTAGGAGTTAATGTAGGAGTGAGAACAAGCTGGCATGGCAGGAAAGCAAGGAGAAAGTTTATTAAAGGCCATGTGGATGAAACAAGAGGTTATTGGAAGAATGTAAATGGATGAGTAGAAAATAGAGCTTTAGAACCTCAGGATCCGGGCCGACTTGAAATCATTGATGGAACTATGAATTTTGCAGCAAAATGTCAGGGTAAGCTTTGTAAAATGAAACTCAAAAGGTCATGCAGCAAGACAATGACCCTAAACAGACAAATCGGTCTAGCAAAGATGGTTAAAGCAGAGCACAGTTAATGTTTTGGAAAGGCCAAGTCAAACTCCAGACCCTAATCCAACAGTAATGTTGAGGAAAGGCCCATAGAGAGTTGTTCATGGGATCAGGATCTTTCAACATACAACCCAGATTCTAAGAAAAGTTGGGATGCTGTACAAAATGTAAATGTGTGAAATGTGATGTCCATGATTTCTAAAACCAGTCTGAAACAAGCACTCGTCAGTGTTGGTCCATTTGCAGTTTTTTACCCCATCCTTGATGTGGATGACTGAATCTTTCGAGGATGCCCCTTTCACACTCTAACATGATACAATCACCTGTTACCAATGAACCTTGACAAAGCATTTTATCATTTTGTCCCTCAGATCCGCATAAACTTACAAATACTGTTGTCAAATAAAAAATCAATGCTGTAAATTAAGTAAGTTAACTTCAGAAAAATAAACCTCCTGACTCAAAAAATGAAATGTTGACTTTAATTAAAGTTATATTATCAACAGGTTCCATGTAATTGTATAAAGTTATTTCAGCTCAAAAATGTTATGTTAGGGGTTCAATTACATAACATTTTTGAGTTTAAATTACTTAATACAATTACGTGGAACCTGTTGACAAAATAAAGATATTTAAAATTTTTTGAGTGTGACTCACTCAAAAGGCTCTTTATACAACTGAGATCGACACACTAACATGTAGACGCGTGACGTCATTCAAATGTCAAAGTAAAGTGAGCTGAGTCTGATCTGGGAACAGTCAGTCCCGTTAATTCTCCTCCACTCTCGCTGTTTCTGCACCTCTCATCTTAGATCACCTCCTCGTCTTCATCGTCTCTTTGTAAAGGTCACATCCAGCCGTTTCACTCATCTCTTCAAAATGAGTTTTTTCACCTCAGCACCTTCTGAAGTGTAACGAGCATCAAAGGAAGAAATCTCCTCTAATTGAATCACTTCAGTCTGCTATGAATTACTTACACTTTTACACTTTATGCAGCAAATTAGATTTATATGTTTTAGAGTTGACGGAGGAAGTGTTGTGCTGTTCCTTAAAGTTAGTGTGACTTTAAAGTAACCCAGAGAAAAGTACAGAATGTAGGGCTCGTTTGATAACAGCACCTGAGCTTCAGGTAGATTCATTTAGTCTGTGTTGACGTTTGAAATATTTTCATAACTGAAAAATACAAATACTGTGCCAGTCCAAATACTGACTTTATACTCCTCTTCAACTGGCAAACAACTTGGGAGGACGAGATGGAGTTGAAAGCTCCAAAAATAGCTAGTAAGTAGGCCATAGTTTAAGTAGATGCCTTATGTATAGGCGTTACATAAATTTACATTCTCAAATGACCTCTCTAGCAGTTAGCATGTTTACTGCAGATTCAGCCATCCACAGCTGGATTTAAAATTCCTTTACATACACATAAAGGGACTGACAGGACACCAAGTAGCATGTAATCGAGTCTTACTCTAATCGCTGTTCAATCTCCTACAGTCATATCAGAGCTGGATTAAGTTTCTGGTAATGCTAACACAACATGCTAATTAGAAACATTCATGGCTTTTATTGTAAAGAAGTCACAGCAAATGCAACATGTCCAGCATCACCACCCATAATCCAGCCAACAATGAAAACGATATCAGACGTATTTGAATTAATAAAAGGTCAGACTTACAAAAAGTGAACAAACACTGGTGTTATCCTTCATCTTTGTTATTCCAACTGAACCAAATATTTAACTGATTTGGTTGATTAAGTTATTTACAGTTAATTAACTGATTAAGTTAATAGCAATACATCATTAAATATCAAAATCAAATTAAAAAAGAGTGAGAAGTGGGAGAGTATTCTTTTGGTTGCAATCTGCAACTTCAAAGCTAGGTGCCACAAAATCCTACACACTAGACCTTTAACTCAGGCTGCATTTCGGATGTGAAATTGACGATAATACACTACTCAGCTGTAAAGTTTGTCTCATTTAACATTCATCAGTTTGGCAAAATCCAGTAGCCCATGGAGGCCACACCATCAAAGACTGCATCCTGTGGCCCTATAATTGAGACACAGCTTATATGATATATTCCACAACTGAACCCAAAAAGTAGCATCCATGGCATCAAAACTACTTTCTGCTAATAATCCCACAATGCAATTTTCTACATTTTTTAGATAGATAGAAAATACATAAATGTAAGAAACGTGTAAGAAGGAAAGTGTAGAGAAAAAATACTGTTTACATAACAGACAGTACAACAAAACAATAGTTCAGCAGATCGTATTGTAGCCTACACTTCAGTAGTCGCCATCTTGAAACTTCTCTTTTCTGCTTTTTTCGCTATCTCAACAGTATGTGTTTTACAACACTGCCACCTTGTGTTATGAAGTAACAATAATATAATCAGGGAACACAACAAAAGTATTGACTGTCATTAGCCAGGATTCCATCCAAATGTTGTGCAAATTTTTACCGAATTTGGGGATAATCTGCAAACAAAAATGTGAACTTGCTACTGATATGTCAGTGATATGTCAATGTTAAGAGTCGGTCCATTGGGTTAAACAATTGGTGGAGCTATTTCTCCAATCAAGAGATGCCCTAGTAGCTCACCTGGTTGAGCGCCAGATGCTCCATGTATAATACAAAAGCTGAGTTCTTACCGGGTTAGATTTCGTGGGTTCCTCTTTCTGGACTCTCTTCAGTTGTCACTGTCAAACCACTGAGCAGGAGGACACAGCACATGCGCCACACTGATCTGATGGTTTAAGCTCTTCAATGGAGCTTGCGTACATCATTTATTTATCTGTCAGATTTTGCTTTTATCGATAAACTTTTTCACCTTGGTCAGTTTAAAGTCAATGTTATTTATGCAGTCCAACATCACAGATTTCCAAAAAGCCTCGATTCAGAGAAGGAAAAATCTTTAAAAGATGGAAGTCTGTCTTCTTTTCAACTGACCTCTTTATTACATTATTGTCTGCTAGACGTAACACTGTTTCCTAGAGGACACGTATGCCAAATACGAATAAACTTAACTTAGGTTAACTGCTAACAGTGCCTGAAGCATCAGTACTGTTGCTATAGTTACCTGCAGGTTAATACTGTATATGCCTTGAACTTCGGTCAAACCTTTGAACAGAACTGTACGTGACGTGTCCTGATATTAACAGAAACGTGGTTTAGAAACAAAACTATTTTCTGCAGCAATGGTACAAGTTAAAAAAACATAACCCCCCCCCACCACCCCCCCCCCCGTCAAAAGAAAAAAAAAATGTTCAGCTAATGAAACCAAGTTGGACATGAAGGTAATTCTCGGGAGAAAAGGTTATATTAGCTTTCTAATTTAGCAACTAGCATCTCTGATTGGTTCGGGGGAGTAGAGTCACCCTGAGAGATGGAGAGACAAAGAGTGGTTTAATTCCCTCAGTGAAGGCCGGAGCTGCATGAGAAACCAATCTGAGAGCTATTATCTTCCCTTCTCTCATCAAATTGGAAGCAGGTCTGATTTGGCCTTAATCGAGCTAATCTCCCCCGCTGCTCCTTCACAAAACTGGCTGCAGCTCAAAATCATTTCCCTGCCTGAGGAAGAATATTGGTCATTTTCTTTTAGCACCAGGACTCTTATTAAGAGCCATCTCTAATTTTCTCTCTGTCTCGCTGAGGGGTATAGAGGAGGAGGAGGAGGAGGAGGAGGAAGGAGACCTGGCGTCAGCACGTGATTACAGTTACCTAGACGACGGTCCGGCGGTGCCCCCGGGATCATGGCCGGGCGGGGTGATGGAGAGCAGAGGGAGAGCTGAAATTGCATTCCATTAGTGCTAATACAGAGACATTAAGAGTCTGTCTGAAGCACGGCTGCTAATGATTATGGTCACTAATTCATCCAATCAGCTACTGAGCAGACGCTTCACAAAGTCATAACGACCTCGCCGCCTCTCTTCGCCGGCTATTACTGAGTGATTGACAGCAGCCAGAGCTTTGTTTTAAACGGAGTGAGAAAGGAGAGAAAGGCCAAGAAACATCAGCATCATTCTGAGAAAAAAAGTCTATTTCTCCTCCGTCCTGGCAGATCTTTGTGTTAAAGGAGCAGGCTGCAGATTTTTACAGTGCCACGTGACCTCCGATCCTGCTGATCAAGTTAAACTGTGTTTAGATCGATTTCTAAGGAATTCAACTTGCAGAAAATTTTAAACTCATCCATCGTAGTCAAGATTTAATCACCAGAGAATATGAAGGCCTAATTAATTATGACCTAATTAAATGAATGAATGCAGCAATAAATCATTAAATTCATAAGTTAATTACAAAGATTATGTATTTCTGTCTCTGTATGCTAATTGAGGATGCAGTTCTAATTCAGTCTGAAGCTGAAGGATCGTAAATAAGAGATTTATGTACACGACACAAGCTAGTGAATGGTTAACCAGCAGGAAATTTCTACTGTTCTGTCAGCGATCCAATATCGAGTGTGACCAGAAAAGGTTATTTCATGTTCGCTAATGCCAAATGAATAGCTTTGTGCTGCACTGGGTGTCATAAACATGGGAATTCAACCCCACTGCTACATAACGTTACACCCAGACACCCAGTGGGTGCTGCACAAAGAGAGAATATGAAGTGGTCGGCTAATTCAGTTTCAGTTCCAATCAGTAAGCTACTTATTCATTTGTCATTAGCTAACGTAAAATAATTTTTACGGATGTACTGGGTGTTGGATTGATCTGACAGAACAGAAGAAACAGAAATGACATACTTCACAAACCTAAAGCTCCTGCACACTGAAAAATGACGGGCTCTTTCAAGTTCACTTTGACACATTGGGAGTCTTCTCAGGATTTATCTGGCAGATTAAAATCCATTTGTTTTGAGGTTTACCTGAATATATTTTCTTATTTAGAATGACTTGGACTACTTAACGTTGCATGTTACCTGTACTGTTAGTATGGCCAACGTTGGTGGAGTGATACATCGTCAGTAAAAAGTGAAGCTGTGTTACGTTTGCTGTTTGTAGCAGTCATTAAAATGATGTTAATAAAATACTAATGCTGCATCTCAATTCAGATACATCCATTAGTGTTGACTCAATTAGAGTATGGCCATTGTGAACTTACCAGAACTTATCAAATGTTTTACTGCTTCTTCACCAAATTGCAGCTCTAGACATTTTAATGCAAATTGACTAGCGACTACATGCAGAAAAAAACAGCCCATTTTTAAATGAAATTATTAGAAAGTTTTTAATTTAATGTTGAACAAGAAAAACTACCACACAGCGTTCACAGGTCTTGGATCATGTGAATGTGGACTACATCTCTGAACAGTGTTTGTTTTATTTATTTATTATGACAACTAAATATACCTGAAATAATCAAACGAGTAAACCAGTGTATATTTAAATCAGTTTTTAAAAATACACTTCTATTAATTTGCCAGAATTAATTATTTGACAGTTGTTTTGTGCTGATTATGATCTTTCTTTTGATCAAAGTTATGTTACAGTCATGTGACAGTTATAAAAAAACATGTAAATCAGATCTAGGATACACGTTTTAAATGTAAGCCACTTAAATCTAAATTAATTATTTTTAGTAAAATTTCATCATCAACCATCATCCTCCAGTCACACACAGATCTATAGGTTGTTGTGGCAAGTCAACAGCATAAATGTTCGGTTAATTATTCAAAACTGATAAAATCGTTTCGAATCCTCACAACAGCAGCGGTGACACAAAATCGATCCGGCTGACAGAACAAGAAGCAGAGAGAGACTCAGTTTAGTTTTCCTCACAAACATTGAGAAAAATCTGTTTTCAGATGTTTTCACAGCAGTTTAAACTTAAAGACACATTCCGACACATTTTTGCCAGTTTGGATTCAGATAACCTGATCAACACATCATGTTGTTGTCATCCTTAAAATATGGATTTCAGAATGGTATGTGTCCATAATATCCTGTCAAAAAAGGTTCTTTCATTGTCTTGGGTTCTTCTTTGTGTTCTCTGCCCACACTAGAAACAAATTCCTCCATCTATATTTGGGTTCTGCACAGGACATCACATGGTTAAAAGAAGGAGATAATAAAATGGACATTTGTTCAAAAAGGTTAAACAGACTTGTCCGTAGGGCCAGTGATGTTGTGGGGGTACAGATGGACTCACTGACTGCAGTGTTGGAAAGGAGGATACTGTCTAAGGTGCAGGATATCTTGGACAATGACTACCACCCACTCCATGAGCTGCTCGACAGACTCAGGAGCACCTTCAGTCAGAGACTGCTGGTACCAAGATGCTCCACAGAACGGCATAAGAAATCTTTCTTACCTGTGAGCATCAGCCTGTACAACTCCTCACTAAACTCCCACTAAACTCTTATATGGCTTTGATTTACATATTGCACAGTTCACTGCTACTTGGTTTTTAATATACTGACACTGGTTCTATTTAACTGTTATTTATCTCAAAACCAAATGATTCATATCCTACTGTTACCTCACTGTTACTTGTTTTTTTATTTTTTACTGTTACTGGCTCTATTTAACTGTTATTTATTTCAAAACTAAACTATCTCATATCTCAGTAGTGTAGTGTGTATATATTGTTTAAAATAAGATATTGTATAGGGTATATTGTTAAAGTTTTGTTTCTTTCTATTGTTTTTCTTGCTATCACTTACTGTTTGGGAGCTGCGGTAACAAAAACAATTTCCCTACAGGGATTAATAAAGTACTTCTGATTCTGATTCTGAAAAAGGTCTGACATGAACCATGTCTGTGTTACTTGATCATGTCTGATTATTTACTGCAAAACCACAGAAGGCGTTACAATCTGTATAAGAAGTGACACCTTCTGTCCTTAGACTCTTGATTCTGTGTAAGAAAAAGCTAGACCGCTGATTACTTCCTGTTTCCTGTTTCCTAAAGTCAGTGTTGGTTTCTTTATCCCATCATCAAAAAACATCATTCTCTAACTCTTCTGTAACCAAGAGGTACTTGTGCCTGAACCTGAAACGAATCTGAACCATGGAGGTAATCAATGTGATATCAACACCTGAAGTAGGCCACTTTGACCTGACACTGTCACTTTGTCCTGATATGGATTGAGAGGGCTTCCCATAAAGGCCATAACAACTGTGAAAAATGTATCTATGACTTCTTTAAGTTACGTAACTTATCCAAATTCTTTGGATGTGCATGTGCTGATGAATTAGTTCATCACTTCAACTACTTACTTGTGAACATTTGTTTATTCTAATAATAATCAGTATGAAACAATTTCCCAGAAACAGTTGTTATGGCCTTTATGGGAAACCCTCTCAATCAGGACAGTGTGACAGTGTCAGGTCAAAGTGGCCTCATTCAGGTGTTGGTATTCCCCAAACAAGGACAAACAATGTAGAAAGTGAGTCTGGCGTCATGAAGCCAAGTCAAAAAGTGATTAAATAAATACACTTGATCAGAAGTAACCATGCATTAGATTGGTGGATGTTGCCTAACTCTAACTCTGTTTTCTGTTGTTTAAATGTAAGCGTGTTTGCACATATCGTGCAACCTTTGTCTTGGGTTTCTTGGTGTATTGTTCTGCAAGAACCAGATCGTCTCTTACCTCCTCATTTTCACCTCAACACATAAAAGGACAAAGTCATGCTTAACAATAATTTCCAGTTTGGTTTGATTACTCAGGGTATATAAGTTGAAATAAGTCACAGATGACTTTTGGTTTGACATTGAACACAAACAGCCATCTTTTGGGTGAAAGGCCTCTCTCATCCATCCATCCCTGTCCAGACACAGAGTTTCCACCATTTGCTTCCCTTTTCTGTTTCTGTTTCTGTAACTCTCTAACCAAGAAGGTCCTAAATGTATATGTGATCACTGTGCTATCATCAGATGGCATGTTATATCACATTGTGTACATTTTATAAGTTTAACTATATCATGCAAACCAGCTTGGTTCAGATTTACATATGGCATGATATGCCAGTTAAAGAATGTCTCTTGGGTGAAAGTCCGCTCTTTTGACCAATCCATCCATTCACATGCTCCCTCCTCCAGACGTGGACGTTTTCCTACAGTAAATGCTTTTCCTTTTTCTTGTAAGCATGACCACCATTGTTCTTCAACTGTCCAACCAAGAATTCCTTGTACCTAAACATAGACATGATCGTGATGGGATGGCATGTTACATCATGTCATGTACGTAGTAACTAAAAAAAGTCACTGTTGACTTTTGGAACAGCAGTCTACTGGGTGAGAATTTGATGACGTTTACAGACGCTGCATTTTAGGAGTTTTGGACTTGCAGGAAACAATGTGTGGTTAGGATTGTGTAAGTAACTTGAAATCATTCACTGTTGACCTGTGGTTTCACTTGGGAAATTAAACAATGTTCCAGGTGAAATTCATGTGTAAAATGAGAAATGAAAAAAAAACAAAACCTACCAATGTTACTCAGTGGATAGAGGCAGGAAAAAAGAATTAGGGTACCCAGTGTGTGGTACAAGATCAGATCAGATGCTCATTTGAATCGAGATTTTGAAGAAAATGTTTGATCATACTGTAAAACACTTGTATAAGTTGTGTTTGAAGGCAATGACTGATTTGGACATCTAGGTTGGATGATTTGTTGATCTTCTGTCCTTCCTGACCTCTTCTAGCTACAAGGTTTATGTCTTTATGCCCCGATGGACAGGAGTTATAATCTATAGATCCACTGAACATGGTTTGTTTCTGGCATTTGAAGACTGATGCTGTTGTTTTGGGCAGTTATCAACAGGAAATAAAAATATGGAACTGAGACAGACACTGAAAATACATCATCATTGCTTTTCTTTTTTTAACAGTGTTTTTGGCCAGATTTTCCCTTTCAACATGCCACATCTTGCCTTGATCTCATTTCTCATCTATCTCTTGTATGTGTGCATCAGGTCATTTCCTGCAGCGATCAATAACGTTTCATCTCATCTCGATGAAACCACAAACAACAAACCATCTGAAAAGAGAAACAAGATGCTCCGAGATGAAAAACGACGGCAGGGCGATAATTGTGAGGCTCGATTCATTTGTTTTTACTCGTCTGTTGTCTTTTCCGCCGCTGTGTGTAATCAACATGCGAGCAAGCATGGCGGATAGACGGAGGGATGAGGGAAGGATGGAGGGACGGAGGGAGGGGTGTTCATGTTGTCTAGCCTCATTTTGTTTCCTAACAGACACAACTAAATCATTTCGACGTGGGAAAACTGTTGTATTTGTGTGTCGTCATCGGGTGATGCTGCCGGTGCCAACAGCGAGAGAGAGAGAGAGAGAGAGAGAGGCTGAATGAAGGAGTTACTACGGCAACAAACCCATCATCCCTCTGTCTGCCAGAGAGAGAGAGAGAGAGGGAAAAGTGAAAGACGGTGAGAGGATGAAGAGGAGGGAGAGGAGAAAAGAGCGAGAGATGAAGACAAAGAGACGGTGGAAGAGAGAGATTGTGTGAGACAGCGGCAGAAAAAATAACATAATAAAAAGAGGCTGAAAGGTGCTGAAAACAGAGATAAAGAGCCAGAGAGAGAACAATTCTGTCATGCTCTGTTTCATCCTTCCTACCGCAAATGCTTCAGTGTTTTTCCAACAAAAGGGAGAAAAGAAAACAATAAAATAAAAAACAAAAAACAGCTGTTATGGTTACATACAAATCACACTTTTAGTTTATTTCTTGAAATGTTAAACATTCCATACAAACATGATTATATTCTCTTATTTCCACAGGAACATGAGTGTGCAGCCATCCTTCAGACCAGTGTTCATAAGATTTATGTCCATATTGGATGAGTCTGCACCTCATGATTTCCGTTCAGTACCAATGGAAGGGTCAGAATATCGAGGTTTGGGTTTAAATTTGCCTTTTTTGTAAACCATAATCATCCCATAGTATTTTCCTATCGTTATAATTTACAGGTATTGTAGAAAAAAGAATATCACAACTTGTGTTGCACAATCATCAAGTAATCCCTTCGGCTTCACAAGATCACATTTTCACTACACGATTCTTGTGGTCAAAATAATGATATTAAAGCGATATCTTTAAAATAAAATAGTCAAATTCATCTTTAATTTTTGTTGGGCGTTTTGTTTCTTTTTTGTTAAATGAATTCTGCTCTAAACACGAGTGTACAGAGGCCAACGAAAAGAATGAATCCCACAGAGTGGGAAACCACAAATGTAGATTAGAAAGAAATGTAAATGATTTAAGAGGTGCTGGATTATTTATTTATTATTTATAAGATGATATCATGTATGTATTAACTTGAAATCAATATTTGAATTCAATGATTATAATCAATATATCGTCACACCACTACTTAATTTTTTTTCTGTTCTGTTTTGAACCCACCCATGTACATCTACATACCCATACTCCCCCATTTCTGTACATGCTCTGTTCATATGCGTCTTTTGAAAAACACAATGGGCTGTCATGAGACCACATTTTCACTGCACGATTTTCATGGTAAAAATAATTCATGATATTAAAAAACAATGCTATAAATCAAATTCAATCAATCAATTCACATTTTTTGTTTCATTTTTTTAAAATTACGCTCTAAATATGAAGGCAAAAAACAAAAAGAACAATTACCCAGAGTGGGAACCACAAACGTAGAGCAGAGGGATATGTAAATGATTTAAGAGGTGCTGAATACATCGTGTGTATTATTAACATGACATCAATGTTTCGATTTTGATTATTGTCAATATATCACAACACCCCTGCTTCAGATTTAGTGATTTTTTTCCGTTTTGATTTGAACCAACCCATGTGCATCAAATTACCCACAATCCCCTTGTCTGTGCATGCTCTGTTTATTTGCATCTTTTAAGAAACACAATTCCAGACCAAAGGTTTGGTCACACTACGCTTCCACACTGTAAATATTTGCTTCGTCTGTTGAGTTTCCTGTTTTTTTTTGGTGCGAGCTCCGGCAGCTCCAACAGACTTAAGTTCAGAGTTCACTCGTGTTTCTTCAACCTCGTTTTTGTACAATATCACACCAGCAGGCTGCACAGAGACATCTGTCTGATCAATATCTGTTTATTACCTTTAAACACAAGGCTAATATTGGTGTTTTTGATTGATTGTATATTTGTTAGGGACCTTTTAAATACAATACGAACCTCTCGCTCTGTGTCATAGTGCTTTATTAACAGTTATTTCAGTGCAGCTCCAGTTTGTTGGGGACTATTTCCACTGGTGGATTAATCCACATTTGCAGGATGGTGTTTGTGTGATTAATGCCTGTTGATAAATATGTTCACTGTTTGTTTGCGTCGATCACCATCATCACTGTAATATCCTGTAAGTTTATATTCATTTTTGCAGTGCTTTTGTAAAAATTTAAATATCTAATAAACCCCTTTTGATTTTTTTTATGTTTCAGAGTGAAAGGCAAGGGAATAAATGATAAAAAAGAGGGAGAAATAAATCAATACAGTGAGAAGGATGAAGAAGCAGAGACGGGGAATGAAAAGAGAGAGAGAGTAATGAAGCGAGAAAACGAGAGAGAGCGAGAGACATATGGTGGCTGGTGGTTTGCAGACTTTTCTGCCTCGCGGCGGAGCTGACAGCTCGCCTCGGCGCTCTGAATAACACAGGAACACAACATGTAAAAATAGAAATAAAAGAAAGAGACAATAGAACGAGGCTGGAGTGAAAAGGTATGCTGGAGCAGATCTGAAATATACAATTCACGTTTGTGTTTGCAGACTTTTGCAGACTTTTGCAGATCATGTCAGCTGTGAACTGAAAGGAAGAAGGAATAAATATAATAATCCACAAACTGAAATACAAGAGGAAACAAAGGTAAAATTACATTAAATAGAAATTAGAGTCTGTTTACAACTAAAGACTAAAGATAATGAAAGGGAGATTATTGTGTTTATATTTATTGATATATACTGTGAAATATAATCTGTAAATAAATCACAGATTAAATAGGATTAACAAAAGTGTCACAGCAGGGAAAAAAAGGATTTTAAACTGAAGTAATAAATTACACAAAGCACAAACACTGCAAAATACACCCCAGTGCTTTAATACATGTGTTTAATGTTGAATAAAATCTGATTTTCTTGAAATTTGTTTTTCATTTTCACACAGACGTGGATTTTACTCCTAAAAATGTGAATAAAAAAGAAAATGAGAAACAAAATAACGAGAAAATGGATTAGACTATATGTTGTATATATGAAATAAGATAAATATTAAAAACAAATCATTCATTTCAAAATGATAAAATAGAAATGATTTTGAGATCTTGTGTGTTTTCAGTTGTCCTCAGATATAAATATGGAAATTGAAATAAATTGAAGGCAACAAATTAAGAAAAAAGTCTGAGAGAGAGAAATTCATCATAACATTTAAAATAATAATAAATGTAATATTAAATGTAATAATAATACAGTGTTGTATCTATAAATGTGGTGGATTATTGATCCATGCTCTTTAATAATAATAAACTTTGAATGAAGATAACTAAATTTAAAGAAAGTATTGTCATAAATAAAAGATCAAAACACAAATTAGAATTACAATTTCAAACACCAGCATCAAGTTCACACACAAAAAAATAAATAAATAAATATAATCTATTTTTTAATTATTTAATTAAAAGTGATCATCTCTTTGTGTTTTCTATTTTGGAGGAGAAAAGCATCAGCATCTGATCTTTTAATATTCAAACAAACATTTATATTTCATTTCCTTCCTAAATGGTTTAAACGTCCTGTGATCTGCACATGTTCGTCTCCTCTGAAGGCTTCTATGTGCGCAGCTTTAATTTCCTGTCGTGCGTTCATTGTACACGCTGTAGAATAATTGACGAGGTGTTATATGTAGGTTTCTTTATGGTTTGGTTGCTGTCTCAGCAGGCGGACGCTTAACGAGAGTCTCAGCACAAAGAATGAGTTTTTTTTTTGTTTCTCGGCTGAACAGACTGGCGCTTCTTTCTGCTGCAGAAACAAACAAGAAATGGATGGCATGTAGTAATGCACAGTATAGCTGTTTATACAACATTAAAATTGCCAAATATGATTTACTTTTAGCTGTCATACTCCATACTAATACTAATGGTGAAAACAAATGTTTTATTTTACTATTGTAATGTATTTATTTAGTTCATTCTTCTTGTGATTTCTGTCCGTTTCATTTTGAAGCCTCACTTCTGTCTTCCTTTTGTCACAATTCCAGACGGATATATAAATAAACGTAAGGGCAAAATCTGGAGCATGGACTTATTTCATGTTTTAATTTGTCATCAAATTTAAACAGATTTGATCTAAAAATACTGAAATTAGCTCATAAAACACACTGACCATGTGTTCTATAGTTTGCTTCTGCAGAGTGTAAATATCTGATCTAATCTAAACAACAGCTCCAAATCTACAAGAACGAGTCAACAAATAATAATTAAACAAGTAAATAAATACAAATAACAATCATTAATTTTAACAACATTATCATAATGAGCCTTTTAGTGTTTATTATTATAACCATAATAAAATAATAATAAAGTAATTCAAATAATTTGTTTTGTTCAAGTTTGTTATTCTTTAACATCACAAGTAGAGTTTATTTGTTTTCTTTTTGTTCTACTGTGAGATGTTTTATTTCTTTAAATCATCAGTTTTAATATCAGCAATCATAATAAGTTTTATTGATTATTACTGATAATTTCTGTCTGATTTTACTTTGAAATAAAAAAAAACCGACACATTGTTGACGTTTTTTCATTTCTTTGAAATGTAACCTGAAATTATTAATGACTTATTAACTAATTTTAATACATTGTGTCATTGTGTCAATATATTGTCTTGAATGTAACATAATGGGATAAATATATAAATTAATATACATAACTGCATTTTCTGAACATATTTTTACTTTACTTTTTTACAAAATGATGTTTGTTGATGTTTGAAAGTGTCTCTAGACGACGAGGAAGCAGCTTTGCCTTGATTTATTCACACACACGTGACATGTGCGTGTGTGTGTGTGTGTGTATGTGTGTGTGTGTGTGTGTGAACACTTTAAAACAGTAACAATCATCAATCACAAAATTTCTTTAGAAAATGATTAAAACCACATTTGAAGTAACTGCATAGTAAAAGACCCTAAAACTACATTTTCTATCCTATTTTTGTATTTTTAAAGTGACCATAAACACCTGGTCACCACTTGGCAGGTGTAAACTGACAGTCCACTGTTCGTAAGGTAGGAAAGTGTGTGTGTGTGTGTGTGTGTGTCCACATGTGTTTCACTGTTTTGTATTTTTACACCTGAGTTCTTCTTCTGTGTTCATTTGTTCATGTTCAGATTTAAACTCAGGAGGATTTGAGCCTCCGAGCTGCAGCGATGAAGACACTCATTTCTCCTAATCGTTGTTTTTCTTTAATCGCTCACATTGAGTCTCTAAAATAATTCAGTTTTTTGTCTTAAACCCGCCTCTCTCTGCCTCACTCTCTGTCTCTCTGTGTTTTTTTAATTGGCATATAGGGAGGCTTGTTTGTTTTTGTTGTCTGCTGTTTCTTAAATGTGTGTGTTCGTGTTCATGTGGCCCCCGGTGTCCCAACAAGCACCGCGGTAGGTGTTGGGAGGCGCTTTCGACGGCACAAACACACACACACACACACACACACACACACACACACACACACACCGAAATACACAACAAGACAAACTAGATGACAAAGACAGAAATACACACCGGGACAGAAACACACAAAGACAACAAACACACAAAGACTCCACCATACCATGGGAAATCACACACACAGACAACTCTGAGACAAATACCCGTTAAAACACACACACACACACACACACACACACACACACACACACAAAAAACCACACACACATCCTCATAGAGAAACACACACACAAAGTGACACGCACACACTCAGTTGCCTCTCATGGGGCGCCATCTTGCGGCAACATCGATCATCAGAGCCAACAGATGCCTGCAGAGAGTTCAGGTTTGATATTTTTTAGGAATTCAGTGACTGTTTTTATGAGGACAAAAATAATGCAGTATGATCACAATACTGCAGTACCAAGTGTTTATACAACAACTTTACTATTTCCTTTATATACTTTCAAAATAAAAGAATAAAACACAAATGAACGTGAAATAATTAGAAGTAAAAGTCTGTTATGCTTCTATGGGCTTAGTAGCAGTACTTACAGTAGTACTATGTGCTTGAACCATGTAGAATTTACAGTTTCTTATACCAGCAACATCAGCTGCAGTAGTAGTACTATAGAACCAGTACTACAATAGGTGATCATGTAGTATTTACTGTGCTCTAGTACTCTTAGTACAGCAGTGATTGTACTAATGGGTAGTACTGTTCAAGAACCAATGCTGCACTAGACTTTGTAATTCTCCTCTAGTATAACAGTACTAAAAGTACAAGTAGTTTAAGTCCGTGCTGTTTCTACCTCAGTGTGTAAAAACAAAACTGCTGCTGCTAAAATAGATTTTTTGATGAATGAAAATGTTTTTTAAAAGGCTGTTCAGGACCTGTCAGGATCTGATTTCTGGTCTCTGTGTGAGCTGGACGGATTACTCGTCTGCGTCCCCCCCCCCCAAAAGGCCTTTTCTCTGTCGTTGCCCATCACCGTCAAACCTGAACATGGAGGGAAACTACACGGCTCGCACCGCACATGAAACCTCCACTGAAACAGAGCTTTTATCCAGGCTGGAAGAAGTACTCACATAGTATTACCAGGGCATAAAACTACTCCTACGAGTAAAAGTACTGCATTCAAAATATACTTAAAAAATAAACCATAAGCAGTCTTCATTGTGGCTATCTATTTCAGATTTAATATATATCACTCAATCATAATTAGTGATGCATGTGTAAACAAAGGTGAAGCTAATTTCAACTATTTTATATACTGCCCAAATAGCTTCATCTATAATAGCACTTAGCAGTCATCATTTATTGGTTGATTTATATTTAGTAAAGTAAGTAGTAACTAATAAATATATGTCAGGGCTCAACATAACATTTTTTCCCTACTGGCCCCCTGGGCCAGTAGATCAGAGTTTTACTGGCCCCTTGGGTATTTTCACTGGCCCGGCTGACTTTTTTTACCTAAATTTTGATTTATTAAATTAATTTCCATTCATTTCCATTTTACAATTTACACATTTCAGATAATAATTTCTCTTTCTAATGTCAATAACTAAGAACACATCTTCCGTAGAACACAATCACATAAAACAGTGAGAGGGAAAAAAGGTGTGTGTGTGTCACTCCAAGCCCCTTCTGTCTGCTGCTGCAAGCTACCTGTCCACCACAGACATGGAGTTGAAGTGCTCAAGGTCTGGACCCTCCAGACATTTCCAAACCTGAAAAATTAAAAAGTAGTAGTTAGGACAACGTATTCACAAGATATTATAATTTTAGTTTCTTGTGATCAGACAAGTAAGTAAGGATAGGATGTAATCATACCTGCTTAAAGTTTCGGCTGTAGCTTCAGCCTTCGTCTGAGCTGTCAAAGCGTCTTGGTGTGACGTGTCTTAAAACAGCTGACAGGGCTGGGAAACCTTTAAAAAAAATGTTCCCCAGCCCAGCCACGCCCGTTCTCCGCCCTCACACCGCCGGTGGAGAACGGTGACCCAGGTATGTGGGAGACACGTCACACCAAGACGCTTTGACAGCTCAGACGAAGGCTGAAGCTACAGCCGAAATTGTAAGCAGGTATGATTGTTTTGGATCTAAACAGTATGAGCACTATGAAACTATATGAGCAAATTTACACACTACAAATTTTAACTCACCATGCCACATTGGAGGAATATTGGGACCCGACGTCGACACCGTTCTTCTTTAGAAGAGTGACCGTCTTTTTGAAAGACTCGCCCAAAAGTTCAGCGGACCGGCAGCCGGGTTGTCCGCCATCCGCTTAGCCACCATACACAGCAAATGATTTCTACTCTTATCATGAGCATCCATGGCATGCTTCCTCAAATTTTCCGTACCTTTAAAAAACACCCCCCGCCCGGTCAGCCTTTGCTGGAAATTGCCGACAAACACAACAGAACATTTCACTTCCGCCGCTAAGTTTTAGCCATGTATACTGTTGAGTCAATGAGGGAATAAAAGCCTCCGTCTTCTTTCTGCCTCGTAGTTCTCTTTAGCGGACATTTTCTTTATTATTCTTTATCTAAACGGTGTTTTCCTAGCGAAATTCCCGGCAAAAATCCAAATCTTAAATTTCTATTTACCCATGACTCTGATTGGCCTGCATGTACTTTTACTGGCCCTGGGCCATTGGGCCATGGGTTATGTCGGACCCTGTATGTAGTGAAATTTTTTTTTACAATATTGGCTTCCAAAATGTAGTAGAGTAGTATAAGTCTAAAGTAGCACAAATGGTTATAGTACTGTATAAGTACCTCAAAACGTAAAAGTACCTCAATCCCTGGACTTCATCTGTAGGTAGAGTCAGTGTAGGAAAGATGGATGGTGATCTCTGGTAGCTGAAGGATAAGGAGATTACACAACAACAACACATTATTATTGGAACCATTTGTCATTAAAATGAGTGAACATTAATTACATCCTGCTCTTCAAAGTACTACAGCATTTATAAATCTGGGGTGTATGTGTGGCTATATGGTCTAAGCTCAAGACACTGACACTGGAGACAAGTTAGCTTGTGGATAGATTCATGCTAGAAACACACTCTGGTTAGCTTGAGGTAAGATCTTGTTTTGTTTAAATATATTAAAAGTAAATGTCCTGTCATTTGCCTAAAGTCTGTGATAACTTTTTCCAGTATTTAGACTTTGAGTGTCTTTACATAACAAACCCAGTGCACCCCATGGGACATTATTTTTAAAAGAAATATGTACTGTAGTCATTGACAAGAAACAAATAATGTTTTGTCTGTAGGTGACAGGGTTGCTTTACATACTTACCAGTAGAGTTGCACGATACCCACGGTATACACGGTACCCCGCGGTGCCAAATCGTAACCGTTCCTACTATACTAGAAATTCTACATGACGCTACTACCGTGGATTACTATACTACCGGTGCCAGTTTCCGCTACATAGCGGCCGCCTCTGCTCTCCTCTCGGCTTCTCACTGCATGCTACTCCCTCGTAAACAAACCAACATGGCAAGTACTGCAACCGCACTACACAGCTGCTGAATGATTGGCTGTTTGCCTGTTACTGGTGATGTCCGGAGATATGATAGGCTGTTTCCACACGTTGGGTCCGCCCGTCTGTTAGCTGATTGGCTGTTCGTTGTTTCTGCCGGCAAGAACGAACTCCATGAAGACAGCTCCACTTCCATAGAAACTCGCTTCGAAACAAACAACAAGCTAAAGTTCTGTCTCACCCAGACGCACACACGACTTACAGTCACAAAAACGAGACAACACACTCACCATGGCAGAAGCACCGGGCCCGAGCGTCTGTCGCGGCGTCGTTGTTAGTGGCACCATAGACATATATACATAGACATATATATACAGGTTGGTCCGTTGCTGCGTTACGTTAACGTGTCCGCCATATAGGATGTGGAAGATCTGCCCCGTAAACTAATAAAAGGAAATGGACTGAACTTCATAAAGCGCCTTTCTACTAAGTGCTTTAAGTTAATGCCTCTTATACACCCATTCACACACACACTAATATATCTGGGAAACAAATAGGCACCAAAAACAACGTATGTAACTTTTAAAGTGATGATTATAAATGTTTACTCCTTATGTTTAGGATATAAGTAAGCACCAAACCAACGTATGTATTTTTCTAATGCTGAGTGTTTACAGCTACACGGGGGGCATGCATGATGAACATGCATATACAGCTATACAATTGCAGTCTCTGTGTGTGTGTGTGTAAGTTAAAAACCTTGGAAAAGAATACTCTTGCACAGCTTTTTCCGTGTGTTGCCAGTTACTTTGCCACATCCGAAATGGAGGTAACGTCAACGTACGATTCAGCGCGTCTACGTATATATATGTCTATGACTGACACCACTAATTCTGCTCAAAAAAACAAACTCGTTTCAAACTTGTTTCAGTCTAATTTTTACTTCAAAATATTATGTTTATCATGCACCAAACAACATTAGTAATTAATACGTATTTATAAATACATTGCAGTTCACAAAAATAATAATAAAAATAAAAGGCTGCAGTATCGCGATAATACCTGGAACTGTGATACTTTGTCTGGTATAGTATCGTGGTTACTTATTTTGGTATCGTGACAACTCTACTTACCAGAGCTTACAATTTGCAATCAGAAATTCGAATTACTGTTCAAACATGGGGAAAAATAAATATTCAATCTGAAATAATCTGCCCTGATTAAATATTAAACAGAAGTTCCATACTGTCCATGGGGGTGGTTCATTCACTCACTTCTGGAGGCTTTGTCCACTAATTATATACTGTCAATGATCATGACACAGTTTATTTGGGAAGTAAATTGTGAAAGGATTTTGGATTTGATAAGTAAATCCTGGACAAAAGTTTGTATGTTAGCTTGTCACATTTTCATGCAGCAGAGGCACAGCAAAAAACTACTGAATAACAATGTAGTCAAGAATCAGGCTAGTTAAATTAGAATTTACGCAACCAATACTTTATTTTAATTTGTTCAAATATTTGACAGCTACAATATGAAATTTCTCAAAAACTTTTGCACATTTGGTAGATGTTAAACTTGTGGTACAAACTAGCCATTTATTACACCTTGAATTTCCACCCGCTCTCTTATGATGTTGTTGGATCCGTTTCTTCTGGTTTACTGACACCACCTACTGCTTATCTTGTGAACCAACTCCTAATATTGACATAATGATAGTGGATGCAAACAAGTGTTGATTCACATTTTCTTTTGAGATATTGCTCGAAATTCAGTTAAAATTTGCGACACATTTGGATGAAAATGGCTACTACTACTGAAATCACTGTTCCTCTGAACTCGCCCTGATTATACAAATGTCATCTGATGATTATTCTGGAGAAAAACAAAATTAGGTCAAGTTAGTTAAGTCAGTTAAGTCTGTAAGTCAAACAACACTCAACCATGCATGAGATTAATTCTGCAAAAATATGAACACTCCAAGATGATTTTAAAATATTTTTATTTAAACATGATCCAGAAAAAAAATACATTGTTAAAGTTCCTGCAGATAGCAAACACTTTGTGAGCACTTCAGGCAGGTTGTTACGAGCACAGATGCCAGAGGAGTGAAGCCACATAAGAAACAGTCAACCATTCAACACACGGACACGCATTTCAACACTGGAGGCTAACAGCTCTGAGCTTGAAGCTAAACACATTCAGAGGAAACCTCACTCATCTACTAATACTGAGCTGAAACGCACAGCAAACCGTTTATCCTTTGCCTTTATAGACCAAGATTTTGGTTACACAATCAACACACAGCATCAAATCTGCAATTACTGTTTATTACACAGTCCCTCTAACCAACCAACCAACCAACCAGGCATCTACTGTAAAAAAAAATATACCAAGATCTTGACTATGATCCACTGCAATTAAAGTTTGTAGATACCCAAACCCAAAATCTGAAAATATTCTACTCGCCTAGTTGACGGTGGAGTGAGTGGATTGAAAGGTCTGGACCTAGACAACTCAACTACAAAAACTAATAGAAATCTGTTGAGGTAAAATTAGGCTAAGGGTGTAAATGTGAACTTAGGTTAAAATAATTATTTATTAATAATTACATTCATAATTTGTCATTTTGGAAAAGATCCACTTTCTTGCCAAAAATGTGATAACTGATCTTGTATCTGTCCTGTAAATAGAAAAATGGAGTTAAGATATGCTCAGCTTCAGCTTAGCTTAGCACAAAGACTAAAAGCAGGACTAAACAGCTAGCTTTGCTTAGTCATGAACACTGCAAACCTCAAAATCATCAGCACATTTTTTCAGGGAGATTTTTCAGGGATTTTTTCAGGGAGTTATGCGTGGGATAATTTTCGTGACAGGTGTAATGACTTCCTGAAGTCTTGTCCTCATCATGAATTGTTTCATGCACACAGCGAACGGACTCCTGCAGGACCCTTTCAGCATTTTCGGACGTTAATCGCAATAGAGAGCAAGCTGGATGCCAAGCTCGCCCGCAGGTTAACATCTGTTGTCATCCTTCGTGAGAACAGTCTTATTGAAGCCCTTTGATTATTTACTAATGGTGATGACAGTGAGTTGGACTTGTGAGTTTGAACTCCCAAGGATGCAAGTTCAAACTTGGTTGGTTTTTGAGAAAGGTCTATTGTCTCTAGGAAATGACTGGTTAACTGGTCACCTTTTCTTTTCAATAGTCCTTACTTCTTGTTTACACCTTTAAGTAGTGGACTGTAACTGCATGGATGAACACCCAGAGCTCTTACTTCCAGTGACCTCCAGTTTCTTTGCAATAGTTAACACACACACAACCCACTGTTGGACCATTTGTACACACAAATACAAAACAAGTATTTCAACAAATGCTTGATAAGTCACCTCTTTACAGAGAAACGTATGAGACAGGTGATATTTCTTTTCCAAGTGAAGCTGAAATGTCAAAAGCATTGATCAGCGCAAGAGAGGCACGAAGAAGACAAGGCCATGAAGGCGTCAGAGAAACAGCCCTTATTTTCAGATCTATGGCAGTATCATATTAATATAATAACCCTGATACATGCTGTTCTCCTTTGTCTCTGTATGGGAGGAGTTCAAAATGTGCCAGTTCAACTCTGCCTTGCTTATCGGTAAACAGACGTCCTGTAGAGCGTGACGGGAGGCCTTTTCTGAATCATTACCGTCCACTGAGCTGCACATAGGGCAATAAACTATAAACTTTTAAATTAATTTGCAGTGATCACTACAACCGCCCACCATGTGCTCTGGTGGCAAAAGACTGTAGGAGGAAAACAAACTGAAAATTTAAATAATGAAAGCATCAATCGATTTGGACTAAGTCGTGTTCTGTGATCTCAGTGCAAAACTTAAAATACACTAAATAACATTCCTAGTTTTTACTGCATTGAAGTCAGAAATACAACAAGCCTGAAGGAGAATGTGCGTATAATTATTTCAACACTAAAAGTTTAATGTTCTCATGATCACAAAAACAGAAGGAAAAAAAACTAAAATGATGTAAAGAAAACAAATATGACAAGATCAAATTCTAATCAGGAAGCTACCTCTATCACATCAACGTATTTGTATTTGACTCACAACTGATTCAAATTAGGGATGACCATGAGTAATCCATTTGGACGGCAGTATTCAATCAACGTATAAGAGTACTTGCATTTTTATATATTCCGAAAATGTGTTTTTAGTCACACATCACTTGATCTTTACACTCTACAGTCTGTGCAGTCAGTTGGCGACCCCCTGTGTTTTCGACTGGGTGTTCATTTCAGACCCCATTCTTACAATAGATTTTTGTTTTTGAAGATATTTGATCCTGTTATCCTTTGTTATATGTCACCGGAAACAGAAAGCAAGTTGAAAAGCTGTTTGCATGCTATCTAGCTACTACCGTATTTTCCGGACTATAAGCCGCTACTTTTTCCCCGCGCTTTGAACCATGCGGCTTATACAAAGATGCAGCTTTTCTATTGATTTTTCTTCAGCCGCCAGGGGGCGCTCTATTAGGAAGTGCTAAAAAGGGGACAGACAGGGGAAGTCAGTGCAAAGAAGAACATGCTAGTTTTTATTTAGCACATGCAACACGCACAACAAATTATTAACAGCAAATTAGTTTCACACCCTCACCCCCTCATCATGGAAAGCACTCGAAGAAGTTCGTATGATGCAGCTTTTAAGTTGAAGGCCATCGATCTGGCTATCCAGGAAGGAAATAGAGCTGCTGCATGTAAGCTTGGCGTTATTGAATCCATGGTGAGACGGCAGCAGGAATATAAATAAACATTTACGGTACAAAATCTTTCTGTGTATCCGGTAAATATCTCATTCTTCAACCTGGATATCGGCGGCTTATAGTCCGGTGTGGCTTATATATGTAAATTTTTATTATTTTTAAAAAACGTAGTGGGTGCGGCTTATATTCAGGTGCACTCTATACAGTGGTCCCTCGTTTATCGCGGGGGATACGTTCTAAAAATAACCCGCAATAAATGAAATCCGCGAAGTACGTTTTACAATTATTAGACCGTAAAACCCCTAACCACACATTTTTATACACCTTTTTACACGCATTTTGTACAGTACTCCCTTAGTTAATCAGGACGCAGAACACATGTGCGGTTCTCCCTTAGCCAATTTAGGACACAGAACACAATGCGCGTTCATACTGTACAGTACGCTGTAAAAAAAAAAGCATGCAAAATTACACAAAAAAAAAACTGCGAAACAGCGAGTGAACTGCGTTATAGCGACGGACGGATGTAGTCCGAAAAATACGGTATTTTTAAAAAAATGGAAACTGATGATTGTTAGCGGTTTCTTATGATGCCCACCTACTGTTTTATTATTTTCTTATCTAAGAACTCTACCTATGATAAAGCTTTGAAATTGGACTTTGTTAGGTTAAGTTGACTTTTAACGTTCAACCCATCGACATATCAAGATGGATGACATATCTAAACATCCTACTGTCCAAAAATGATGCAAAAGTACTGCAGATACAGCTATTACCATTTTGCACTAGTAATCACTTGGAGCCATAGTCTGTGCAGTAGTGATTGGGGTTGGAGCCACAGTATCAAGGTCCCTGCCAACTCAGCATCTAAGCTGAGCAGGGCTCAATCATGATTTAAACAAACAATTCCATAGTATTTCCTGTCTTTGCTGAGCAAAACGTTTGTGCAAAAGAAATTAAAGGCCTGTCCCATATATAGTTTGACTTCAGTGAGTGAACCAAGTAAACTCCTGGGATATTAATTAAAGTTTTACAATACCTAAAAGTGAGTCTTTGTGAAAAATACATTTGACGAGTATGTAGATTTTTTTGTTTGGTCCATGGTCCATCTGCTAACAAGGAGAAAGCAGGATTTATGACCTCTACTACAGGCAGCCACCATGAGGTGATCAAGAAATTTTGGGAAGCCATCCTAAAAGTCGTCCATTTTTTAATCCAAATATATATCATCCAAAGCCATAAGCTTCCAAAAATGTGTTAGATTCAAAAGGCTAACAAGGCAAATTCTTTTAGGTAAACATTCGATAGACACATTCTGAAAAGCTCTCAGGGTGATTATGGTGTTGATGTTAAATCCAGTGCAAAGCTAGAACAGCATGTATTTGGGCTATACGTACAGTCAATGTGCTGAGAAACTAACAACATTCATACCGTTTACAGAAGACGCTACGTAGCATTCAGGTAAAACCCCTGTCGAACTGAAAACAACTGACATGCCATGCTGTATTATTTTTTAAAAACACTGGATATTACCTCTTTTTTTTTATATCAGTAACTGTTTTCTCAGAAAAAAAGACATGAAAGTTTAACGGCATTCTGACGAAATGACAGGCGGCCATTTTGTTGTTAAACCACAGTTGGCAAAACCCACTGAAAGGGGAGCTCTGCTACTGTCGCCTTCCTGTGGTCCAGACAGCCTTAAATGATTTGTAAAATAAAATTTCACAAAGATTAAAAAACAAATTAAACCCTGGTGATGCAAAAAATCATCAACAACATTCTTGGATATCTGTGGATACAGTGTTCATAAAGGTAGAACCAGAAAAATACAGACAAACGAAAATATTTATGTCTTGCAGTTTTTGGTATTTGTTGGCACAGTTTTATGAACGATTGAGGATTTTCATTCCAAAATGCTACATATCCATTTTCAGAAAATAAAGTGGTATTCCATCAATATAGTGAATTGATTTGATGGACAAGTCAATTTGTTTGTGAGTAACTTCATTATTTATTTTGGATATTTCCTTTTGGAATGAAACCTCAGACATTTCATAACTGCCATCCTATAGAGCAAAAAACATCAGAAACTACATTTGTGAATGCGAACTGTCATAACAAGAGTTTAAATTTATAAATTTATTTAGAAAACATTCATAGCTTTAAATGATTATACATGACATGCAAAAAAAAAAAAAAATTGCCAGGGATGAACGCTTTTCTTAGTTTTGATGCTCACTGGAGCTGTTATAATTATTTTTACCGCTGTTTTATATGTAAAGTATTTATTTATATGTCAATTATTTTATCGATTAAGTGTTAAAACTTTCATTCTTCACAATGTCAAATGTAAAAGAACAGGGTTAGGGTAACTGTGTATCGTCTTTAGTTTTCTGATTGTCTTAAAGAAGTGCTGTTTTTAGCCTCTAAATAACTCTATGGGTCACGGCTACAGACTATGGGAGTGCATTGCAATCACCAAAAAAAAAAAAATCTATTTTAAATATGACTCATCTAATAAATGAGTAATGTACTCAACAGAGCGATTTTACAGGTTATGGAGATAGAATAATTTAACAATCCTCATCCAGAATAAGAAATAAACAGGCTAATAGAAATGTAAGACCTTAATGTTAAAACAATGATTTCCTAATTTTTAGATAAAATAAGAGAGTTATAAGATCCTTACCTTGTAAATACAAAAATTCTACCATGTAGTTTAATTAAGTTTGATTTAATGTAATTGTTTAACAAAAACTCACTTGGCGATGAACCTGATTCTGAAAACCAGAGAAGTCTTGAAAATAAATGAAAATAAATACGACATTCTTACTTCAAAAATGTTTTTGCAAGTATAAATTATATAATTATATATTATATAATTATAGGTTCCTTACCTCATTATTACACAACAAGGACTATAAACCTATTATTAATTGGGGTATGAATTAATATTAATATTATTTATTAAGTATGAACAGACAATAAAACAAAACTATCATTTTACTTCCAGTTGAAAAAAAGTGATGATACTGTTATCACAGGATTTCAGGTTTGGGCCAAGGAATTATGAAATGTTACATCAGATTTATAGTGAATGCAATGTGCTTCCATAGCAAATGGAAAATTTAATATCCTTAAAAAACAACTTGTATTTGGTTTAAGGGTCTGTAAAATAGGCAGTCAGTAAAGGACATTATTATAGTTGAGTAAGTTTTGTTCATTATTTTGTTTGGATTTGAAGTGTTCTTAATTGTTTTAGTTTTGTGCTTTCTTTCATTTTGTTACTGTTGCTGTTTTTCGTCTCATGTTCTAGTTAAAACTCTTCACGTGGCCCCCTCTTCAGAGTTCACTGACCCTCTCACTGAGGGTCTCCAGCTCCTCTTGCTCCTGGTAACGCTCCATCCCCTGTCCAATGTCACTGCGGGGACCGTTGGCGAGGTGCGTGGGGTAGTCGAGGCCGCTGAGCTGGGCGTGGTGATGCCAGCGCAGGTCGTCGCTCTCGTGGGTGATGTAGCGCTCGTTCATCCGGGACTCCAGGTTTCTTAGATCTAGCCACATCTGGTAGTCCTGGTAGGGAAAACAAACCCACCCTCAAACATACTGTTCATTAAGCACTGTCTCACTTACTGTTACAGTGAGAACGTAGATTGACGTTGAAATTCACTGCAATTTTCAAACACTAGATTTTTGATTTCAGATCTCCAGACGATTTTTTAATGTTTCCCTCTGACACATTTGAAAATGAGAACCCTGATAAAGGATCTTAAATATGTATTTAATGGGTGTGTATGCTGCTAAAAGTCTGAGGCTAAGCTACACGTCTCAGGCATAACATCAACATCCTCACAGTTGTTGATCCATAAAGTTACAATACATGTAAAGACATAATAAGCTATGATTGGACAGCTGCTGTTTGGGGGCGGGGTAAGTCAAAGTGGATTGTTGTGATGAATCATAAGCCTTTAAAGGTTCATTTACTTGCTACATCCAGAGCTTTCAACCATTTCTCCTGGTTTTCCTCAACAGATGGAAGTCCAGTTATATAATAACTAAAGATTGTAAAATCAAAATAGTGTATACATTACCAATGAAAACGATCACAAAGAAACAGTTTGATTTTTAAATTGATTTGGTTACTCCAACCCTTAATTTTTAGTAATTAATTGAGTTTTTGTTGTACTAAGTTTAAGGTTGTAATTCCTGAGCTCTTTACTAAATCCCTCATCTTCCCTTTAACAATTTGTCTAACCTTTGATCTGGTGTAATCTGGTAATTATTTAGTTGATAATGTTGTATAAAAGTTAATTTAAACGTCATTCAGCCTTTGAGCTGTGAAGTGTCCAGGTGACTCTGCTGGTTGACCTTTACCTCACATCATTCGCTCTCTGTGTTGTTTTCTCTTTTTCACGCTAATTTAACATTTAAATCAATCCAGAAAATTATTCAGTTTGATTTATAGATGTCTTACCTGTAACCAGGGGTGACTGAGGGTCTTGTCGACACTATATCTCTTCCTCATCTTAACCTGCAGCAGGTTGTTAATCAGGTCAATCGCTGCAAAGAAAGAAAGAAGAGAAAGGAGGAAGTAATGAGCGAGAAAATACTGAAATAAAGCCAGGGTCGAGCATCCAGCGGAGGGAGGGATGTAGACGGGAAGGGGGAGGAGGAGTATGGAAGGCTGGGGCCCCCCCTGTGGTGAGGGGCCAGTCCGGGCTAATGAGCAAAGCTAACATGATGTTAACATTTCTTCAGGGGTCAGCGGTTTGAACAGCTCTGAGACCTCGCGGCCCCTCAGGGCTACAGGGGCCCTCCATCGCTTAGCATTATGCACATGAATGGACCATCACATGAATACCCACGAATCTGTCTGTCGAACTCTCTTTCCAAAAACAGCCTGCACTCTCACTGATTCTCCTGTTTTCTCTCAGATATTTCTTCCCTCCCTCATCCCTCTTTCTCAGAGGTGTCACATGACCCACTTTCACTTTTTTTTTATCTTTTGAAAGTGAAGCCGAAGGATGGCGACGTCAATCTATCCAACGTCTCAGAGCAGCATGTCTCTGACAGATTTCCTTGTGGTTAGAGTCGGTTTTCTCTCTGCCAGTTTCTGTGTGAGCAGAACAAGATTGGATGTTAGTCGCTTAATCTAGGGAGGACTGTACCTGCCAAAATAAAAAAATAAGACTATATGACTTGATAAATACAGTTTGACATTAATGCACCAAAATTAACATTTAAATAAATGAAGCATTAATGAATTTAGAAAATGTGACCTAAATTAAAAATGTTTTTGTTTTTTTTGTTAACCTGAACACCCCAAAGTTTTGTTCTGTATTTCACTATGGCCCCCGTCATCTTAAAATTATTGCCAGTGAATCAAAACACAGAAAATAAAGTCCTGATCTTTGTATTGTAGAAAGTTTAAAGTTTAGTTGTCATCAATAACCGGAACCAGAAATATACATCATTATGTTGATATCTATGATTTTATTTTGGCGGGTTTCCACCCGGTTTCCTCTGTAAATCTAAAAATGTCTCTGTTGACAAAGCATCCCCAGGTTTACAATCTTATGGAAGCTGTCAGATTGTGTTGTGAGGGAGATCCTGACCCACAGTGCAGAATGGAAAGAGATGAAGACATTGTGAGTTCAAGTGTCACATAATCAGTAAACAGAGGGACTCTCCCAGACGGAAGCTGTTTTCTGGGAGGAAGGTCACAGAACAGTCAGCAGGAAGGACTGACCGGGTCGCGGTGACTTTTTCACATATGAACTTATTGATTTTACTACTTTTTGTTTTTTCTTTCAAATTTTTTTAAAGTGTTGAATACTCCAATGTAGAAATTTACTGGCGTCTAGAGGGTTAACATAACCACAAAAAGGTTTTGATAAATAAAAAGGAATAAATTAAATAGAAAATAAATGGGAAGGTAAATAAATACAGGAAGTGATAAAAGGTAAATAAATATATAAGCAAATTAAAACAAAAATGTCAATTTATGACATATTCTAAATTATTTAATTCTTACATTTATTTTAATATCATTTTTGGTGATTAAATGGCATATTAATTCATTTATTGAGTCATTTATTTATTTTCGGCTGTTACAGTCAGTAATTTGCAAGCTTCTGCCTTTGTGATCCTCCAATTTATTATTATTTGTTTGTACATACAAAAGAGTTCCGACCTTTGTGGCTGTGAAATTAAGCTAACATAGGAAGTACCAAAAACCACAGTTCCTCAAACGTCCACTTGAGGCTGGCTCCAGAAGTGAGTCAGTCTCCATAAGTCCCCATGTTCAAATGTCCAACTTCACAGCAGAAATAAACATGTTTACAGCTGTTTAGACTAGCCGTGATGGCAGCAGCCACACCAGAACCCTCAGAAATGTATGGGTGAACCACTCACTCCTGGATGCAGACCAACTTCCTCAAACTAAACTGTGACAAATCAGACATGATCATTATCGACCCTAAATCCTTCACCAAAACTGCAGACAGTTTCCGCCTCAACATCGACAACTCCACCTTGTCTCCATCTCCCCACAGTCGCAACCTCCGAGTCAATAACCTTAACAATAACCTCTCCTTTGCACATCACATAAACCAAATCACCAGAACTGCCTTCTTTCATCTCAAGAACATAGCCCGACTACGCCCATCACTCTCCTTCGCCGCCACTGAAACCCTCATTCACGCCTCATCACTTCCAGAATTGACTACTGCAACAGCATCCTCTATGGCACACCATCCAAAACTTTAAATAAACTACAGTACATCCAAAGCTGCACGTCTGCTCACCTGCACCCATGATCACATCACGCCTGTCCTCCAGAACCTCCACTGGCTCCCAGTTCAACAGCGTATTCAGTTCAAAATCCTCCTCCTCACACACAAAGCCCTCTATAACCAGGCCTCTTCCTACCTCACTGACTTGCTCCATCGCCACAATCCATCCCGCAGCCTCCGTTCATCTGATGCAAACCTCCTGACTCCTCCACCCAGGACCAAGCACCGAACCTGGGGGGACAGAACCTTCTCTGCAGCTGCCCCCTCCCTCTGGAACACTCTTCCCAAACATATCCGTGACTGCACTGACCTGCCCACCTTCAAATATCTGACAAAAACACACCTTTTTAAAATTGCTTTTATTGTTTAGCTCAGTCTACTATCTCATATTGTTTTGATGATTTGATGTTCTTTTTATCTAAAGTGTCTTTGAGTACCTTGAGAAGTGCTTTTAAATAAAATGTATTATTATTATGGTACGTAACTGCTCTTAAACACAATTTGGAGTGCTTGTTTCACTGCCCTCAAATAAAGCTGTTTCATGCTCCATCTTTTTGTGATAGCACATGCATAATATTCATTCTGTGTTCATAAAACCAAATGTGATGTTTGACATCATAACAGAGGTGGAGTTTTAAAAGAGTCCCAAACTTTAACTTCTTTATTCAAGTGTCTCCAATAAAAACTTAACTCATGTCCGCTCGTGGGCAGAGAAAGAAATGAGTTCTCTGACAGAAGCCCTTAAGTATCTTCTCTTAAATTGATCTTTCAAAATGCAGATTTGTTGACTTGTTAAGAGTTTGTTCTCTGACATTTAGAGAGGGGCGGGGTTAAGAGCACTCTGTGGATCCGGCCGAGGAGCAAGTGAGTCAGGCTGATTTAAATCTGTCTCGTAGTCAACAGGACGATTCCAGCCAACACACACAAGACGGACACATTTACAGACAGTGACGACAACAACATGAGTCATGCAGCAGCAGAGAAGAACTCAAACTGACTTCAAGGACGAGTTGGAGAAGCAAGAAATAAAAACCTGAGCTGATGTTTGAGGACAAAGAATAACCACAGGAAACAGCAATCATAGAGGAGGTTTGTTCATGTTTTAGGAAGGCTGATGCACAGTGTCATTACAAAACAACATTCTGCAGCAACATAGTGAAAACAATGAGTGTTTACTGTATCCAGGTTTTGATTTGTCTACATCAATCTACAACCATTTTTTTCCGCTGACAGTACAAAGAATGGACAGAAGGGCCGTTTTAAGGCTAAAAAACTGGCCACTGCCATGTTGGCAGTCCTGCCTCTTCTGCCTCCAGGCTAATATAAAAATGGGCAAAGAGGTGAATCTGACGTGGCCCATCTGTGACAACACCCACTGATCAATCAAAGAGTCCACACTGTTAATTCTGCATAACTTTAAGCCTTAATATAATTTGAACAGGTGAGTTGTATATAAATTCACCCTCAGTACAGTTGTCATGAACGGGGAAATTAGCTACAGAGACCAAAACAGTTTTTTGTACCAGGCTGTAAACATGTTTATTTCTGCTGTGAAGTTGGACATTTGAACATGGGGACTTATGGAGACTGACTCACTTCTGGAGCCAGCCTCAAGTGGACATTTGAGGAACTGCAGTTTTTGGCACTTCCTGTGTTGGCTTCACTTCACAGGCACAGAGGTTGCCACTTGTTTTTTCATATCTTTGATGATCAGCTTCATTTCTGTTCCAACTGAGTTTCCCCTATCACTTGGGAACAAACTCATTTTGGTTTCTGGCTGCCTGGACCTGCGCCCATCGCAGCCATGCCCAGTGGGATTGAGCCACAAGGTGCCACAATGCCCAAATTTCTGTCAGAGTGCTACAGCTAGCTTATCTAGTTTTCTCAAAACAAGGAAAGGAAAATCTGGACATGGACACTATGACTGAATTTTCAGTAATTCAGTAAAAGAAAATGCTTGTTTCTATCCAGCTGGTTCATGAGATAAACAGTTGGGTTCGGGTCCAGTCTTGCGCAACAAGATGATTAAAAGAGCAATGGTGTAAGCTCAAGATGTGAAAAACAAATACAGAAAGTAAATCAGACATTTGTGTTTGTTTCATGTATGAATGTGAGGAAGGTTACATCAGATCTGTGTGGAGCCATCATGGATGCATTATAGAGACATGAGGAAACAGCTGATCAGTCATGTGACTTCAATGTTTGCTTTGTTACAACATATTCAGATTGTAATTTCAAAAAGTGTTTACATCTATTGTTCAGAGCTTTAAGTCGTTTTAGAAAAAGACAACAAGACCCCGAGAGAGAGGAAAAACTTTTTGTGAAACTGAGGAAGGTTTTTAAATTTTGTCGTTTCCATCAAACTTTTCTAATGCGATACTTCATAATGCATCAAAATACGTCAACAAACACAAATCAAGATTGTAAGAAACAGTCTCTGTTGCTGGGTGACGTTAGAGGTCGAGCTTCGTTGAACTTCGATTTTAGGTTTTGATTTAAATTTTTATCCAATTTGTCTTTTGATTGTTTGTCAGATGCCAACCAGATGAGCTGTCGCTCGGCGGTTTACTGATCCGTGATAACATTTGTGATTGTCACACCTGACAATTAACTAAAAATTTTTAACCACAACGCCCTACATTTGTCTGATCAGGCTGTCGTCTATAAGTCCACTTAGAACAAACTATACAGCGTTGTCATCTTTTTCATTTATGTAGCCTGGAAGCTACCTAGTTATCTATGAAGATGAGGTAAAGATATTTTTGGACATTTTTCTTTTCATGTTTCTGCTGCTGATACTGCAATTTACTGTCCTGGATGAAACTATGTTGAGACTACATTGAGGTCCATGATGCTACGTACCTTCCTGGGAAACTTTCTTCCAGGGATGAGGAGGGTACATGAAGGCAGCATTCTGGATCTGATCATTGATGTCTTCATCTTCATTGAAAGGGAACGTCCCACTGAGACTGCAGAGAAGACGAAACACGGAGTTTGATATAAAATATAGAAATTATATTACAGATTTAACCTGTAATACAGTGATGATTTCAAAATGATAGTTTGCTTTATGTTGTAGTCTTTTGTTCAGCACAAGGAATTCAAAACTAAAAGAAGAAAATTAAGAAAATAACAAAACAAAACAAAAACAAATAAAAGCACATAAAAAAGATTAAAACTAAAATCTTTTAAGACTGAAGTCATCCATCACATGAGTTTCCTACCTGACATAGATGATGACTCCAACCGACCACATGTCCAGAGATCGGTTGTAGCCTTTGTTCCTCAGGACCTCAGGGGCGAGATACGCTGGCGTGCCGACCACAGAACGCCTGAACGACTTCTCACCGATGATCCGAGCGAAACCGAAGTCGCACAGCTTCACCTGAAACGAGAAGATGAAGGTGTGTCACTGAAAATGTTTTTGTTTATTGTGTTTGTTTTAAAGTTAATCTCAAGTCCCTCATTAATATTTTTAATTTATGAAAATTACGTCTGTACTTGGGACCTCTCAACTGTATGTTGTATGTGTCATTTGTAGAGGCTTGAAACATATGTTTGTGACTTGGCCCTAAATTTTAGATTATGAGGCCTCTTATAACTGTGACCGGTTAACTGTAAAACATAAACATAAAGTCTGGTAGCAACAGGTTTGGGAATTAATACAATTGGCACATGATGTCTGTGCAAAGGTAAACATTAGCTGGCTATCTGACTCCCGCCATGTTGTTTTCCAGTGTTGCTCTTTGTGACACAAATTAAATAAAGTCAGATGATTTGGTGGACAACATGAGCTTCAAACTAGGTGTTCATTGACTTAACACCAGTGTTGATTTGTGAGTATCCTAGACATTTCATATTTTTTGCCCCGTTACCACAGCAGAGGGAAGACACAGGTCAGGGAAAAGTCTTAATTAGCCTGAATCACAAATTTGATTTCCATGAGCCTGTTGGCTCGATAGCAACAGTCAGTGTTTGGATGGAAACACAGGAGGGAGGATGAGTGTGATGAAGCTGCTGACAGTGAAGAGCTGTTGGCTGCTATCTTTGCAGGATGATTCACAGACACTCAGGAGAAAGATGGAAGTGATCCGGGATACGTTGGCTCGCTTCACAGTCGTGTTGTGATGTATCAGTTCTCTTCAGCGTTGACTGTCAGCTGCTGTTCACATCTATTTTTGGTTATCTGCTGTTGTTATCGAGGCTCCTCATCCGGGTACATATTCAGATGTAGGTGGACTGACCCGATTTTAAAGTGTTGATGTTGGTCAAAGCTCCAGAACAGAAGCATTGTTTGTGTTTTCACATTTGTTCCCTTGATTAGCACTCACTTATCAATCAGCAAATGACTGCAATGTTAACTGCTGCTAAAACCAAAATGTCTTATTTTTACAATTTTCGGTTCAATAAACAAGACAGAACAGGTGAATTAGACAGCTTTGGAGTTGTTGGAAGATGTTTCTGTTTTTGTTTTCTTCTTTGATAGATTTCAGCTTCAAGTCTTTGTGCTAAGCTAGACTAAACATGTTCTTGACCTATCACATAGCTGAAACTGATATTGATCTTCTATGTTAGCTCTCTAGGTTAACAAATGTCAGCTCGGCCATTAACCTAGCTCTGAATAGTCAGAGTACAATTTGAATTTAGTTAACCTTTCCACATAGTTGATAATAGCTTTTTTATGACGTATCAATAAATGTGTGACTGTGGCTAAAATGACTCAATTGCAACACATTTTTTCCTCTCTTTTGAAGGAGCTAGGCTCCTTTGTGCTAAGCTAGGCTAAACACATTGTATACTGAACACAGAGATGAAAGTCATCTCACTGTGGGGAAGAAGGGGTAGAGGATTTCACTAAATGTCAGCCTCTTCCTTAAATAACTTCATTAGCTGACATTTTTATTTATGTTTGACACGCTTCGCTAACATTAATGCAGCAACTCTTTAAAGTATCTCTTTAAGGCATTAGCATTTTGTTTGTTTCCTGATATTAGCGGGAGTAGCAGGCTCTGCAGATGACACGCAGTAAGTAATAAAGCGTGTGAGGAATGCTGAGCCCAACAGCCGACCTGATGCATCATTAGAGCTAACAGTTACTCCGTCTGACACAAACAGCTATTTCTGGAGAGGGGACTGAAAACTGCAGAAAGCTGCTAATAGTTACACTGACAGCTAATAGACCGTCTGTGTGTGTTTTTGTTTAGTTCGTCTGTTTCTGCTTTTGTTTGCTTGCCTGTATCTTGCTGTTTTCACCTCTTCCTACATATATATATATATATATTATATATATATATATATATATATATATATGCAGTATGTGTGTGTGTGTCCGAAGCCTGTTGGTTGGAGGCTGTGAACATTTCTGTGGTGCATTAATCTTTCAGCTTCATATCAAGTCTTCTTCTGGGTTTTTAAAATAATTCCTGATGATTCCAGCTTTTTAAAAATGCACTTTGTGCCACCATGTCAGCTGATTCTTTGCCTCACATTTTTCTCCATCCTGTCATTTCAGATCCGCCCACTCCCACCTGCCTTGCAGTAACCCCTGCGTTCCCCGTCACCTGACCTCCACCACCCACCTGCACACCTGTTCTCATGTCTGCCATCAGCTCATTAACATAAACAGGACGGTCCATTGTGCTTCCAGCCCTTTTCTTTCTCCTCAGCCAAATATTACAGTCTTACTGGTTGTCCACACAGTCCCTGTCACGTACCTGTGGAAATGAGTCTGCAGAAGCCAGCAGGACGTTCTCAGGTTTCAGATCACAGTGGACAATGTTTTTGAAGTGGAGGTGACGCAAAGCCACGAGAATCTGACGGTGATACACAGAAACACACAACTAATGTTTAATGATAATAAACTGTGAGTTTCATCAATCTGATTGGATGAATTTAAATTTAAAAAATGTCCTGAGGGTGGCGCTAGAGGAAACAAACAGGGTTCATCCACCCTCATCATGTTTTTGAATCAGATACTGGTCCGATCAAAAATTTTATCTACGTGTAGATGCATTCAAGACGGATTAAAATCTGATCGTTCAAACCACGTTGGGAGCGTTTGAGACATGAAGAAGACTTTTGTCTCACTCGTACTTCATATGATTCATCGCTAACGCAAGCTAAACTGTTTTTGTTGACTAAATTGGTAAAAGTTCTTCTTCTGCTGTTTTTAAACAGCTTCAGATCAGAACACCACCTCCTTTTGCACTGGAGTAGTACTGTGATCTGACAGACACGTATATTCGATCTAGATGAAAGTGTCTCCAACTTTTGAGTTATTTGAAATGTGGTTGTATGAGGCACTGATCCACAGTCAGTGTAGACAGGAGGACCAGCATGAAGCTAAGCTAATGTACTGCTGTGGATAGAGGCAGCAACAAAACATAAAACAAAATGTACGTTATGTTAAGAATATTTTCACCACCCTGGCTCTCAGACAACTCTATGCTTTCTTCACCTTCATTGACAAAGACTGTAATTTTACCTCTCAGAACTCAGCAGGTGGTGGTCCGCCACTGCCTCCATCAGTTAGTTTGTTTAATTAGCTGACTTTGAAACACATTTTTAAGACCTTAGTTCTGAACTACCATTAGCTGCTGCTGTAGAGGTAGACCAACAGCTGTCCTGCAAGGTTATTTTCTGTTTTTGTTAATTGAGTCTGGTGGCTGTGGACAGAGCGATATAAGGTTTCAGCCCCCTGTCGAAAAGATCTGTCTGACAGCAAGGTACGGTAGTGAAAGTATTTTAAATATAGCGTACACTTCAACTTATATTGGTTTCTCTAGGTTTGCCTTTTTTTAGTGTCTTAAATCTATTCTATTGTTGCCCCTGTACATTAGCTTACCTTCATGCTGGTCTTCCTGTCTGCTTCTACAAACTGTGGGTGTACTGACTGCACTGACAGTATAAACCCTGGACATAGTCTCTGTGATGTCCCTCACAGGTTTCTGAAGAGCTGTTGTGAAGCTCAGTGTGGTGGCTCTGGTTGTCTCCATATTGGCAGTGCTGCCTTTTTCGCTTCCTGGCTAATCTAGAAATGGTCAAAGACGTGGATCATCTGTGGATCTCAGGCGGGCCAAATGATGCCTGGTTGCTCAAACAAGCAATCTGTAATGACACCTACCTGTCGATCAAAGCGTCCACGCTCTTAATTCTGCATAACTTAATAAATATAACTGACGTCTACTGTAACACACTGACTGTGGATCAGCACCTTATACAACACACAGATAACAAACTATCTCTTTAAATCTCATCTGGATTTTATCTGGATACGAGTCACTTAAAATGCTAAGTACAAATGGAGCCTTTGTTTGTTTGTGTATCTGTGTGTGTGACCTGTGTGACCAGGAACTTGGTGATCCTCTCAGGCAGTCGTCCTTTCTCACTGGACAGGATCATCTCCAGCATGTCTCCGTGGAGCTTCTCCATGACCACGAACACTCTCTCTGGGGTCTCAAACATGCAGTCCAGGTTGACCACGCCTGGGTGGTGCAAACTCTGCAGGGAGGAGAAATCATCATCGTCTAAAGTTCTGACAGCTGCTGTCAGGTCGAACTTTTTATTTTCTAAATGTTTATTAAGATTCATCTGTTTTTTCTATTATAATTGAAAATGCTCATATGACTGAATTATAACCTGAAGACAAAATATTCCTGAAGGATTGGGGCAGACATGAAGTGAACAGTGTGTGTGTGTACATGTCGCAGCAGCAGCTTCTGCAGGTTGAGCAGCGCTGGAATATTAAAGGATGTCACACCCCTACAGTGTTGCCACGGTAATGAACATCGTTCACGACAGGAAGTCTCACTCACTGCTGTGTGTGTGTGTGTGTGTGTGTGTGCTTGTGTGTACCTGCAAGATGGCGACCTCGTTGCGCAGCTGACTCTCCTGTTTTGTGGGGAATCGGAGTTTGTCAATGATCTTGATGGCGACATCTCGACCGGACTTTCTGTGCTTACCTGGATGAAAACACACAAAACATGCACACTCAGCCAGTGGTGGAAAGTAGAAAGTATATTTACTCGATTACTGTGGTTCATTATGTCAGTATTTACAATTTATAAAGCTTTTCACTTCTCTAACTAAACTAGTTAGTCTAGTCTTTATTAGTACCTGTGTATGATGACATATATGATGATATATCAGACTGGATGTGTCTCTACCAACACAAACACGATCCAAAGGAGATAGCAGAGTCAAGTCAGACAGGAATTGAGTGATTTTGTATGTATTATTCCTGTCATGAAAATAAAATAAACTTTATTCTCGGGTGCCCTGAAGTGACAAAAGCATTATTATTGCAGGTTTAAATGTTCTCTCTGCTGAGTGAGTGATTGATGATGCTACGTTTGGACGTGGTGTTTGAAGAAGACATGTGCATCTTCACATTGTACAGGTATGTTTTACCTCCGTAGACAATGCCAAACTGTCCTGAGCCAAGAACCTCGTCTGGGAAGATCTGATACACCGAGTTGATATCCTAAAAAACAGAGTGCACATCAATCACATCAACCGAAATAAAGGAAATCACTTGGATAAAGTTCTTAAAGCGACTTTGTGTAAATTTTTTTGTACATGTGTAGTGAGTCGACAACTTTGCTAACAGCCAATCATCAAGCAAGGTCAACAACAGCAGACATAGCAGCAGCTAATATTACTGACTAGTCCAACAGCAGTCAGCCCAGCTCGGCGTCTGTCTTTCAGCCTTTTATTTCACCAAGCTCTCACCAAACACTAAAAGTCAGTCCCTCATTTACTCTTGTCCGGTGGCTTCTTGCTCGCTCACTCTCTCCTTTTCTCTTCTTAGCTTCCTCCATCGACATCCTCTTCAGTCTCTTCTCCTCTGCCATTATGTCCATAGAGGCTGCTGAGCCCAGTTACATTGCCCACTCGCCCAGCTCTGGTTCTGGCACGACACCGGCTCCACTCCAAACATTCCCCTGCACCCCCGGGCCTGAAAACCTCCTCTTCTTCCCAGTGGTCCAAAACCCCTGTGGTACAAACACTAACACTGCCCCGGTGCTCTGAGCTCACAGTCCGGTAACAAACTGAGCTAACATTAGCTAACAGCAAAAAAAGCAAAAGAAGCACAACCGAAGGTGCATGTTAGACAAACAAACAAGGAGCACTGATGAAGCATTTTGTCCTCCAGTGTGTCAACTAATGGATGTGGCACAAGAGAAGTGATGCCTACAAGTGGAAACAGAGGAAGAACCACAGTCTGTAAAAGAACCAAATGTTTTGACATTTTGAGGCACAGAAATCCCTGCATTTGTCTCAGGCTTTAAAACAACACTCAAAAAACACAGAAGGCCTGAAGCTTTCTTTAAAGTTTAGGTTTCAAAGGTCAAAGGTCTCACGCTTCCTTTGTTATAAGACTGCTCTAAGTAAAGTGGAGGAAGGTGGAGGCCGGTTGAAAGTGGGTTCAACAAAAATGTCAATTACATCTATTCATCACCTGGTGAAGGACTTTTCCAAAAATGGGGTTTTGTACAGGAGAGCCTACCGTGCGCCTCCCTGAGTGTAACTACACAGCGTCAGTGATCTGCCACAGCTTTGACACCAAAACTGCTAAATATTTTCTCCTTGTCTGCAATCACGTCTCCCTTTTCTCCCCTGTTAGCTGACAGCCTAATATCACACCTCAAGCAAAGAGGACAGAAATACAATATTATAAACCTCCTCCCCCTTCCCCCGAGCTTACTGCCTAATTACCATCCATCGCTATGGAAACCGTTTGGCTGAGTGAGTAATCACAGTAATCTCCATTTGAGGTGCTTGAAGACGTGCTCACCTTGGAGACGGCGAGGTGAGCGTGTCTGCATAGAAAAATGGGACTCGATGTTCTCTGTAGTTTAATTTGCATGAATAGAGTTTGCAGACATTTGAAGGTTATGTGAATCTTTATCATGTAAATGTACAGAGTGTTTGCTACATATACGACCTGACACGCTGTGACAGCTCTTCAAATGTAAATGAATAAAAATGAGAGAAAACATGAGGCCATAAGAGACACTGTCATCATGTTAAAGACAAAGAGTTAAAGCATCATTACGTAGAAATCATTATTTGTTGTGATGTGTTGTGTTGCCCCCAGCTCAGTATTTGTTCTGATTACATTACTCATAATAAAAAACTAGCAAGTCGACAACTTTGCTAACAGCCAAACATCAGGCAAGGTCAACAACAGCAGACATAGCAGCAGCTAATATTACTGACTAGTCCAACAGCAGTCAGCCCAGCTCGGCGTCTGTCTTTCAGCCTTTTATTTCACCAAGCTCTCACCAACCACTAAAAGTCAGTCCCACATTTACTCTTGTCCAGCAGCTTCTTGCTCGCTCACTCTCTCCTTTTCTCTTCACAGCTTCCTCCGTCAACGTCCTCTTCAGTCTCTTCTCCTCTGCCATTATGTCAACAGAGGCTGCCAAACTGGGTTACATTGGCGGCTCGCCCAGCTCCGGTTCTGGCACAACACCAGCTCACCTCCCTGTCAGCATTCCCCTGCACCCCAGGCCTGTAAACCTCCTCTTTTTTCCGGTGGTCCAAAACTCCTGTGGTACAAACACTGACACTCCAAACTGAGCTAACATTAGCTAACAGCAGCTACAGTTGGCAGCAGTTTACTTCACTGTCCATCAGGAAACTCTGTAAATCACAGAGAGTTGAGGCAGAGCAGCCGGAGGACATCAGAGGGAAAAGCAGAAAACATTTTCTCCATAAAATATGATCCAGTTTCACCAAAATCAGTCAAATAGTTGGTGGTGTGTGACTTAGTGCCGTAAAGTGTTACGTACTTCTCCTGACCCGGAGCCCAAAGTTACATAGTGTGAGAACAGACGTATGAATGACAGAGACACCATTCACCTGATTACAAGTTAGTGTAGCATCAACAGGATTTAACAGACGTTAGTTTATGAAAAAAAAGTTACACAATGAGGCTTTAATGAGATGAATGAAAAAACAAAACCTGCAGAAAGGTTGTCAGATGTTCTACACTAAAACTAAAACCTGACCGATATATTAGCAAACATTCACATGGCGGCCATTTTTCTCTAAAATTAGGAAGCTCAAGTACAGAACCTGAATACTTGGTGCACCACTGAACAATGACAGTAATACGTATCAGTGGCTATCTTTAGACAGGAAGAGGTGGCAGAGATGGTTACATAGCTGAATGTGTGTGTGTTTGCGTGTGTGTGTGTGTGTGTGTGTGTGTGTGTGTTTTCTTACCACATTCTCCTGGATCTGGCAGTTGGACACAGAAATACTAATGGAGATTTCCTCTGTTCATGAGGCACAAACATGATAAAAAAAAATCAGTGAATCATTCAGTGAATCATTCACACACATAAAAAAGCAAATTAATTAAACTCCACTTTTAACAAACAGGTCTGTGTTGTTCTTTGCCCTTAGTCGCTCCTGTTAAAGTATTTTAACATGTGTATTTACACTGTCTGAGCAGTATATTAATAAATGTTATAAATCGGAAGCCTTCTGGCAGTTGAGACACTATTATTTTAGTGTTCTTTCCACGCAGGTGAACACACAGAGTCACTGTGAGACCACAGTGAAGCGTTAGTCATGATCAGTTTGACGTCAGTGAAGGTCTGAAATATCTCTGATGGGTTTTGTGTGGGCGTCGCGGCCCTGAGGGGATGTGAGAGTCTGCAGGAGAATTCACCAGCAACATGAACATTAATACCTGAGCTGGAAATGTTTTCTTTCTCAGGCGAGACGATACTAAAATGACATTTACATTTGTTTAGTTTCATTTCAGATGGATTCTCTGCCAAACTCATGCATTCATATTGAAGTTAGAGAGCACCTCTTAACATCAGGTGTTTGACTTTTATTTCCCTTGAGAAGCTTAAAGGCTAGAAAAACGTTATTCCATAATGTCTGACATCAAATTTGAATATTTTAGATGTCTTGTGCATTATTTAACACACATTTCCCCCAAAATTTACTTGACTTATTCGGTATGCTTGAAAACTAACTTCAGGTTAGTTTGTACTGATGGAGGCTGAAATTGTAATTTTCCAAAGATTCAGGTAAAGGTTTGTTTTATAAATTAATACACAGAGACGGGTGTGACCAGTAACCGAAGGTCACAGAGCACCAAAATCTCATTTAGTTCCTATTGTAAGGCTTGAAACGGGTGTTCAAAACAAATTTTAAAACTATGTCTCAAAACTTACCAACATGTCCAAAATGTAGATGCAGGTTTTTGGGCAGTAAAAGGGGCTCATGTCATCAGGGTCTATAGCTATAAAGAGCTGGGTGTCGTCTGCATAATGGCTTAACATTAACAGAAATTTTATGTTCACAACTGAGACTTAGTGGATCAACATGTACAGATTTTAATGGAGATGTCAGCTGTGATGGTCTCTTACTGTGTCCACTGCGGTGGGAACTGTGGGAAATTCCTGTTGAGACGGCCGGCATCAGTGCATGCTGGATGGCCATCTCCCACATCCGAGCCACATCCTGCCCAACTCCACTGACCTTAAACCAGTGAGTAAAATAAATTATTAGCCATTAACTTGTAATAGGAAACAGATTAGGACTAAACTTTTCTTCATGTTTCACATGCTCAGTGGATCTTCGCAGTTAGACGACAAGCTTTTGTTGCTACATTACTGACAAGAGGATGCTTGTTGGTTAACATCCTGAACTTATCTGTCTGTAAACGGACCATCATGTTATTTACTAGTGGTGGGTAGATCGATCCAAATATTGATAGTATCGATACCAAGTCGGTATCGGATTGATACTAGCCTGGTGAGATCGATTCTTTATTTTAAGCTCCACTCTTGTTTGCATGCTGTGGTTTCGGCAAAGGGGAAACAGCCAGGTTGCCGGACTTGCCGCTCCTGTGTCAGCAGGCACACTTTGCTCCCGCTCCCCCCTCTTGTGTTTAGATGTTGCGCCGTCACGTGGCGTGACTTAGACGCGCAAAGCAAACAAACAAGCAAGTTGCTGGCTCAGGTTCATCAGCACACATAGTGCGTGTTTATTTTCTAGAAAAAACTACAACAGAACAATGGCAGAGAGGAAGAGGAGCGCAGTGTGGCTGTATTTTCAAGTCGAAAACGAGGTCATGAAAATTAATTGAGATTTAGCAATTCAATGATGCATCCACCTTATTTATTAAAACGTATCGGTATCGGTATCGGCGATACTGGCCCGTATTTACTTGGTATCGGATCGATACCAAAATATGCAGTATCGCACACCACTATTATTTACCAGGATGCTGCTGCTGGTCACAGATGATTCAGCTCTCTGCAGGTTTTCTCCAATGTAGTAAACCAGTGATGCTGTGGCGATCTCAAAGCAGTGGGGATTTGCTCCATCAGGAAGCAGAGAGAAAGTCTGTGCTGGTTCCAGGGATAATATCTCAGACAGAGGGATTTCCTGTAGAGACCAGAAGAACCGAGGATGAATAAAAAACTCTCAAGACAGAAACTTGTTTCGGTGCCGTTTGTGTAGACCAAGAGTATGATAATAACGGCAAAAGTACAATGTCATATATGATGTGGACAGTCCAAACATTAAGGACATGATCCCTCACCAGCTTCCCACTGTCCAAACACTGTTGGACTTGTGGAAGTTCACCTGACATAACTTTTCTTTGGTTTGGCTCCACACTCTCATCCAAATATGGTCACCTCTGGCTCCAACGAAAAAAAGATGGTGACGGCCATAATGTCAGACTCAAAGCTTCAGTAGTCCACAAACCAAGGTTCTTCTTTTTTGACAGAATCTGTGTTTGCTTTTCGTTGTTCTTTGACCTCTTTGGTTGTTTTATATTCTTATGCAGGATGAGGCTGGTCTTTACTGTGTCACTTCACTATGTTGAGATATAGAACTACTACTACTATTTTAAAAACGTTGTCTTACATCCCTTTATATTAAGAAGGCCTCATGACTCCCATGAAGCTTTGCTGACCTCCTGCAAGCGTCGGAGGCCTCAGGTTGGTAACCAGTCTTATACAACAAAAAGCAAAAGAGCTGTCTTTACTTCTGTAGAAATCAGTGTTGTATCTTGTCTTACCTTATAGTATTTACTTCCTGTGTCGTTCTGAAACAGTGTGATGCATTTACTGTCCAGTCGCCAGTAATGTCTCTTCCTCTGAAATACAGAGATGGAGAGGAGAAAGAAAGAAGGTCGGAAGCAAGGACAGAAAAAGCCGTAAGAAACTTTGACATCATGTATTTTATTTTACACTTTTTTTCTCAGTTTTAAAGGAAAATCTGCTAAAAAAAAAAAAACCCACAACTGTCAAAACGTTTCTATAAAGTCATACTAAAAACTTTTGTTTGAACATTTTCTCATCATTTTCTCACTTCTTTAATCATCTCACTGATATTAATAATATGCCTAATTTTCGTGTCAGCACATTTATTTCTTTATTTATGACAAAAGATCTAACAGGAGATGGGCTGGCCGATGTATGAACAAAAGAAAGGAACAAACAATGAGATGAATATTCAGTTATCTTTATCCTCAGTATTTAAAACAAGCCTAAAAATAAAGTGTTGTTTGTGGTTTAAGGAGATAAAATCACAGCAGATTGTTTACTAAATGCTTGTGGGAAAGTCTGCAAACTCAGCCCACAAAGACAGGTAAACAAACAGACAGACAGGTAAATCAACAGACAGACAGGTAAACAAACAGACAGACAGGTAAACAAACAGACAGACAGGTAAATCAACAGACAGACAGGTGTACAGACAGGTGGAGTACCAGAGTGTCCTTGCTGGTGTAGTGGACCATCCAGCCCTCCTTCATCACATTGCTGCTCTTCCTTTTTGTGTGTTTGACGGATTGAACAACCCGCATCAGGGGGATGTTGTTACTGGTGGACGGGCTACAGGGGGCAGGACAAAGCACAATCTATCATCTGTATACGTGTGTGTGTTTCTCAGTATGTGTGTGTGTGTGTGTGTGTGTCTATGTGTGTACCTAATGGCTCGGTTGGACTCGTCCAGGTCGGGGTCGTGCATGTCACAGAGGTCGCTCGGCCCCGCCTCCAGCAGGAGACCCCCCTCTGATGTCAGCGCTTCATCCATGTCGTCCAACAGGCCGCCGCCTCTGTCATTATCATGGTCATCAAGGCATCCCTCTGCCCCTGACTCCGCCCCTGGGCTGAGGAGCTCTACAAAACAAAGACACACTTAATGTTAGGATTAGGTTTAGGTCCATGAATGTGATGTGAAGTCACTAATGGTCCCCATATATATAGTGTAAGTACAGTCAGGCGTGTCAGTGTGTTGAAACTTGCCTCCATTTTTGGAAACTTCTCCCAAGCAGTTGTTCGGCACTTTAGGAGCACATCGTTTATGACAGTTAAATTTACAATCTGAAGGAGAAGCAAAAAAAAGAAGAGCCATAAGACAGCGGCAGTGACAGGAGGTCACGTTTCACATCACACACTCATTAAGAAAACCGGAAGTGATGCAACGTCCAGGAAAATGTCTGAGGTTGTGGTGGAAGGTTCAAATGTCAGAGTTGTTTTTTTTTTTTAACCACAATTGAGTTTAGTTGGTTTAACCAATCTACGCCAGTGATATGAAATATTATTGACTTCCTGTCTCTAAGTGGGTGTGGTCTCCCCTCCCCTGTGGCCTCATGTACAAAGCATGCGTACGCACAAAAAAGTGGCGTACGTCCTTTTCCACGCTCACGTTCAAATGTATCAAACGTGAAATGATCATAGAAATGTGCGTGCCCCCACGCCAACTTCAACTTCAGCTGTCGTACGCACATTTCTACAGCTATTGCTATCCTTAGAGGTGAAGCTGGGAAACTGTTAATAATGTGAAAACAAGTAGTCATCAGAGTGATGTGCACATCAGAGACACACTTATGAACAATTAACACACCCACGTGTTTACAATTATATACGTGGATATAAAAGCATGCGCAATGTGTTGAAGAAAATGATATTAACAAAGGCAGCGTTAGCGTTGTTAGAGGACCTAGCAAATGGTGCAATCCGACGTGAGCGATTTAAGGAACGCGAGGATTTACTTGCAAACCATGATAATTGCCTCATAAGACGATTTCGGTTACCAAGGCCAAGGTGAGCTGTGCGCAGAGCTGCGGCCGGCCCTAGAGCGCAACGAGGGCCGGCGAGTGGCCCGGAGTTGTGCTGACTACGCTGGGGTTCCTGGCAACAGGGTCATTCCAGCGGGAGCTGGCCGATCGGTCAGGAGTGTGCCAGTCAACCCTGAGCCGAGCCATGCCAGCTGTGTGGGACGGAATCATCCTAATGTCTTCCTAGTACATCAGATTCCCGTACAATACTGTTGAACAGGCCAACATTAAAGCGCAATTTGCAGCGAGAGCCGCTTTCCCTAATGTAATCGGAGCTATTGACTGCACACACATTGCTATAAAAGCGCCATCACAGGATGAATCTGTTTATGTAAGTAGGAAACATTTTCATTCCATCAATGTTCAAATCATATGTGATGCGCAAATGCAGCTAACTAACATCGTGGCAAAGTGGCCTGGTTCAACGCACGACTCATTCATTATGACTAACAGCATGGCTGGGAACAGGCTGGAGGCTGGCACTGTGCGCAATGGGTGGCTTCTGGGTGAGTAAATAGTTTATTCGTTTAATTGTCCCGTATGTAAACCAGCGTTACATACGAAACGAATAAACTCTTTACTTAAGCCATCGCGCACCGTGCCAGTGTGCCAATGCACATTTGGGCATGTGCGCATTCAAATATCATGTTTTTGGTTTTCTTTATTTTCTGCTGGTGAAATTAGAGCTGCTATCAAGCCCCTGATTGTCTCCCTGTGTTCAGTATTCTTGTCAGTAAAAGCGGCCGTAAAGTTGGAAATGTCAGCCGCAGCGCCACACCTGTGTGTGCGCTGCTCGGATCCCACGGCATTTACAGCCTCACACACTCCCACTCACGTCTTTTTTTTTTGGTCATATTTATCCCTGTTGACAGGGTACCAAACAGAATCTCCACCTCATTCACTAGAATCTTTAGCTCAGACTCTGTGAAATTCATTTTCTTTCCTTTGTTCATTGCGTTATCTGATCGGACAAAGAGGTGAATCTCAGGTCCAGGGCCTATTTAAATAGATTTGCATATGTAAATGGAGGCGTGGACAGGGAGGAGTTGCATGTGTGCTCAATTCCACGTTGATTAGGATGTACAAAAGAAACGTGCTTGGATCCATGTGTACGCACACTTTGATACATCTAGATTTTTTTGTGCGTACGACAGTTTCTGGGTTTTGGCGTACGCCAAGTTTCACGTGAAAATCCACGCAAGTATTCGTACATGAGGCCCCAGTTCTGGACACTGGACACCAAGATGGCATTTATTCAGTCCAATGAGAATTACCCCTGGTACCATAAAGTTTCTGTAGCTTCCTGGTTTACTTCTACTGTGACGCACTGAATATAGGCGTATCAGGATTGGCTAACATCAAAGTTATTTCTAAAGTTACTTAGCTTTGAATCAGCTTTGTCTTTAAAGTAACTTGTTGAAGCAGACCTGAGCCAAATATTTGAACATCTACCAATCAGATTTCTATTAAATTCCCTGATCCAATTCTCCCCGAGGATAAAGATTTTAATGACCTTACCTCGGGTTACTTTACTTTTTTTTAGCTGCAGAGATAAGTCATCCAAATTTTGTTTGCTCTGTCCGACACATCACATTGTCATGCACATTGCAGCATTAAAGTTAAACAGGAGGCTCACCTTTACACTGCAGTCCCTGCCTGAAGAGGCCTTTCAGCAGCTTTTTGCAGTGCTGGCAGACGGTGGGTCTGGTGTACGAGTGGATCAGGAAGGTGTGAGGAACTTTAACCTTTGACAGTAAGATTTTGTCAAGTTCGATGGGACGGCCACCGTATGACTGGGAACTGGAGCGCCGCTCTCTCCCGGGGAAGTAATCTAATTGGTTCTTCTGCTGTGAGAAGAGCAGAGACATAGATCAGGAGGCCAGCCAGTGTTGTGTTCAACTAAATAACTGCATTTCATGGAGCAAGTGACTTGCATTATTACTGATGCTCAGGACAGATTTCAGACAATGGTTGATTATTTGAGAAAATGCCAGGTAAACAATCAGCAGCTGGCCGGCAGACATTTACCCCCATGATTACAAGTCATCATGTGGTAACATCTGGTTCTTCAGGATTCAGGTTTACAAAAGTAAAATGAAACTTTTCCTAGCTGTTAAAACAAATGTTACCAAATAAATAAATAAATAAATGAATAAACCAAAATCTTAAATCACTATGTTAAAAAATAAGGGTATTATCTCTTTAGTTTTCTTTTTTGGACCTTCAGAAATGACTGTCAAGATTGTCAAGCATCTGATGTATTCACAGTTACTGTATGTTAAAAACAATAATAACAGATCAGGGAGCAATGCAGTAAACGAACACTGAACATTAAATCAATTAATTAGAATCAATTAGAATGTGGTTTTAATGCACTTCATCAGAGCAACTTCCTTATTATTAAGGGTAAAAATGATGCATTTTACCTCCATGCTGGGGCTGACTGGAGACTGGAGAGCAAATGAAAGAAAGATAGTTAGTTTGTTAGTTAGTTAGAGTCAGGCTTAAATGATTTAATAAAAGAAAATAAATTGATTGGATCTTTTCTTTTATTGATAATTTCTTGTCTTAACCATTAAAATACACTGACTGCCTTTGGTGTCTCAAAATCAGTTTAGACTTCCTCAAGTCTAAAAAAGATGTTTTAGTTGTTTGTTTGACCCAAATGAAGTCAAACCTGGCATCAAGCTACAGTACATCCAGCAGTGATAATGAGGGAGTGTTGACTCAAATGCAATTGACCATTCAGTAAACTCGTCCCACAAACAACAATCTTGATTTCTGCACATCAAGAGCAACAGATTCTTTCCTATCCTAAATTTGAAACTATAATTCTGTAGGAACCTTTTTTAGTATAACTTCTGGACATGCAGAGTTCCACGGTCCAGTTGGCTAGAATAAGCATGTATCTTCCGGTTAGACTGTCATAATGTTGTGATGATGTTGTTTGGGTATGTCTAGACACGCAAAAAAAGACTTTCTTAGGTCTAGGAAAAGATCGTAACTAACCATGATGTTACATTATGTAAGTTACAGTCTGTACATTGGGCCTACGTAACTAGAAAGAAGTCAATGTTGACTTTTGGTTTCACACAGGACATGGACAGTGGTCTCCTGGGCTGAAAAGCCTTTGTTTGTTTGACCCATCCATCCACCCAAACCTCTTCCATATGCAGACTTTTCACTCTTTATACAACAGCACCTGACTTCAACAGCACATCAAAACTGCAGACGGGTGCTTCCAGAAATTATGCTACAGGGTGACCTACAACATCACAGTGCGAAGCCACTGAACAAGCTGCAGGGTTACTCTGTTTACAAAGGCCTGGAGATGTGGTTTGTATCCCCTTCAAAAGACCAAATACACAAGAGCAAAAGAGTAAAGGAACAATTAAACACTGTGTTTATCTGCTCTAACATCAGCATGCCTGGCTTGATTACTACCTGCAGTAGTAAATTAATGCAGCTTCACTTCCTTGGCCAAAGTGCTCATCAGTTAGTCTTCATTTTTAAAGACTTTTTTCTTGTAAAAGTGAAACATGTTGTTTGAAAATACAAGAAACCATCTAACCTTTGTGTTAATTGGATGATATGTTCTTCTGAGGTAGGTCAGAACATAGTAAATGAGAGATTGTAGATTTTCTTCTATAATATGAGGACTAACTAGGATGTATATGATGAGCCTGAGCCCCAGTCTACTGACCAGTAAAGCATCGTCGGTGTAGTGGGGTGGTGATGGCTCAGCAGAGAGGGGGCGCCCCATGTTTACCAGTCCCCCCGTCAGGGAGACGTTTGACGAGCGGCGCCTCCTCACTCCACTGCAGTTATTGGGGATCTTAAAGGCACAACGCTTGTGATAGTTCAGACCACAGCCTGGACACAAACAGAGACAACATATATAAACCAATATACAGCAGTTTGTCTCATGGGGCTTTAAAAGCAGAAACACTACTTCAGTAAGTTCATACCTTCACATTTGAGTCCCTGTCGTACGAGTCCCCACAGCATTTCTCCACAGTGGTCGCAGAAGGTCGGAGCTCGGTACGAGTGAACAAACAGACAGTGTGGACGGATCTGGAAGTCCTCCACTGTGGCTGAAGCTGCAGAACATCAAAAGACATCAAAATACGAGTGAATTCAACAACGTTTATCTGAATGCCTTCTAAAGTCAAATAATTTACCTGTGTTCTGCTGAATAAGTACAGTTCAAATACAATATAAAATACTAAAAAAAAGTCCTAAAAATATGAATCCTCTAAACTTTTGAATGTATTTGTACTATAATGTTGCGGTACTGAAACGTTTCACTTCAAACATCACAATTTTTACATGACAACTGAAACTCCAAGGTCAGGGGATCGGAATTGAAAATGAAAATGTTAGCATTAAACATAAGCACTAAAACAGCTGAAAAATCTATCTTTGAACTTCCTCAAATGAGACGAAGTGTCACTTTAAATGTAAGCATGACACGAAAGCAGCAAAATGAGTTAAAATATAAGAAAATGTAACAATGTAAATGTAAGAAGATGAGGACTAACATGAAATGTAAGCATTAAAGAACTTGAAGAAAATGAGAATTGAAGGGATTTTCCTAAAAGAGATTCAGTTAAACTGTAAGCAAAGAGTGTTGGCACTGATGTGAGTGAAATGTCAGATGATGTGTAACAGCTGAAAGGAGTTGAAGTATGAATTCTAGTTCTGAAGTATGAGGGTATAAAAGGTTTTAGAAAGGTGTAAGATGTCAGCGTGCAGCAGTGTAAGCACTGAAAGGAGTTGAAGTGTATGTTTAAATGAAAGTTCTGAGAGGACATGAAGTGTCACTTGAAATGTCAGCATGAAATGTAAGCAATAAAGGAAGTGAAGAGAAAGTGCTAAAAGGAGATGACATGTCAGTTGAAAGTCTAAGCATGAATTGAAAGCAGTGAAATAAGTTGAAATCTCAGATTAAGGGCTAGAAGAAGTTGAGATGTAAGTTGATGTGTCCTGAAAGGAACTGAAGTATGAGCTGACATGTAAGAGTAACCACTGAGATTTCAGTTTATGGGTAATAGCTGAAAGGAGTTGAAGTGTGAGGTAAGGTGAAAGTTCTGAGAGGATATGAAATGTCAGATAAAACGTACAACTGAGGTGTAAGCTGTGAAAGGAGATGAAGTGTCAGCTGAAGTGAAAATGTTCTTCAGTTATTCTATATAGTTTTTTGTACTCCCTTGTAAAAATCAAACTTGATGGCACTTAATTAAATTAGGGTAAGCGTAAGGACTGAAAGCAATTGAAGTATCATTTGACATACCAGCCCTAAAAGGAAAACGAATTGGTCAATTAAGTATCAAAAACACGAGAGAAATAGAGACGTCTTTCACATGATGCCTCATTGAGAAACAAAATATTCTGTTTTGAGATTCATGTCACTAAAATCAATGTTCTTTTATAGGTGATGAGCGCCTCAAGACTTTTGCAACATTAAACATTAAAACCGAAAGACAAGAGAATCAACACGATTCCAGCAGAACAACAGTGAAGTGTTTCACACTTTCAAGGAGAGCTAAAAAAGCAGTCACAGACTCTGTGGTACTAAGTCTCATCCTGAAGTGATTTTTCTTTTCTACGTTTTCCAAAATGTTTTTAAATCGGCTTGGAGACGAGCAGCTGCTGATCTGGGGTGACTGGGCCGGCAGCCATAATAGCCATCTGAGCCTAAACATCCTACAGCTGTTTTCACAAAAACCCTGTTGGGCACCCTGGCAGCACCGAGACCTCCTGCTGGCAAAACCACAACACCGAAGAGGGAATCAACCGGCCTGCGTGAGCAGCTTAAAAAAAGTTTAGAAATCTTTGTGTTAGAGCCATATTGAGGTTGCACTCTTCTTATTGGCTAAGACGTGTAATGTGATATGTGCGTATTTTGTTTTTGGTTGGAAAAGATGGAGGCGAAGAGAGCACACTAGTTTTTGACCGTGCTCGTGATTATTATTTTGGATTACTGCAATTTTATTGTTTGTCATACGATTTTCAATAAATCACAAAAAAGAAAACTGTGGAGTTTTTTTTGGACAAAGACATGCGTCAACTACATCCTCATGCTCCATAGCTTTAGAGTGTGTTTAAAAGTAAAAAGCGACGAAACCACACTAACACTTTGTAACAATAATAATAATAAAAAAGATTATTAAACATGAACATAAGAAGGTTCTTCAAAGCACCAAAAGTGCTGCAATGGTGACTTTTTGCAGTCAGTTCCCCAAAAAACAGCAAAAAAGGATAAAAAGGTTCTTCAGAGCATGTTTCCTTAGAGTGAGCAATAAAAACAAACCTGTGAAAACATTTCAAACTGATTAAAAATCATAAAACACTGCATATTCTGAACTTTTGAAATCTCTTTGTACTATGAAATTGAGGCACTCATTTATTTGTACCTACAAGACACTTCACCATACGCTTCAACTCCTTTCAGTGCTTCCACGCCAACTGAAATTCAAAGTTGTAAGTGAACATGAAGTGTCAAGATGTTAACACAAAACATAAACACTAAAGAAGATGGAGGATCTATCCTAGAAGATTAAGCATCAGTTGCAAATGTAAGCAAGTCGAAACACAACAATAGAAACAAACCAGAGAATCTAAACTGATGAAAGTCCAGTCACATTTTTTATTTTTTGCTCAGGATTTGCTGGATTTTAAGTAGATGACACAATTACAAATGTCAATGTGATTTTCAGTAATATTTACATTTAGCTGACTTACAGGGTGCAATTTGGGGTTTGATATCTTGCACACTGACACTTCAACATGTAGACTGGAGAAGCCGGAGATAGAACCACCGATCAGCTGATTAGTCGACGACCCGTTCTACCTCCTGAGCCACAGCCACCCCATAATAGTTCCTGCAAACTGCTGTTAAAAACTGAATATGATCAGCTGATAATAAACCTGATCAGCCACCGCCAGTAATCAATACACAACCAATTTTTTCTTTATGAAATATGACATTTGAACAATTCATTACGTGTCCGTAAAAAACACATCACTCTACAAACACGAGATAAAGGACGTCATATGTCGACAGTATGACTGTCAATTCAGCATCAATATAATCCATAAAGATAAACTGTGTTTCTGTACAAACTTTACAGTTTAGAGTTCATTGCCTCAACAACTGAACAACTCTCTACCAGTGTTATTTTAGTGTTAGACAAGCATTATTTTAGTAATAGATGACCATAGGAATGAGGTGAACTGTTTCAAACATGAAGATTTCTCATTGGTTGGTGGATCAGACACACGCTGAATTAAACACAGACTCTAAACACTGTTAATTCCCCATCTGTCATGTGTGTGACTGGATTTTAGAAGTTTTTTCGGCCTAGCCTGCGGCCTCGTGCCTACAACCAAATCAATGTAAAGTGCAGGGAGAGGCAGAAAACCGAGGCCTTATTTAAAACCTCTACCTATAGTTAAAATGTCATAGTTATAAGGAACAGAAAATTGACATACAGGGAATATTATAACTACATAAAGTAATAACGAACTGATAATTAAAAAAAAATGTCTAAGATATGATATCGCTTTAGTATAACATTTGGCGAATTTACAATTAGGCCAAAATAATTAAAAATTTGTTGTGGAGAGTGTTTCATAAAGTTTATAAAGTTTCTCCAAACTCAACGACTCACAAAATTTTTAAGGGAGTTTGGGGACTTTCTCCACAGGCACAGACATATCCTATTTTTGTTACTATTAATTGTATGTGTAAAATTCGACATGTTCACGTCAGTTGGTGTACTTGGTCAGACCAGACGCAAGATGCTTCTTAATACTGGCTGTAAACAGGCAGTGTGGCTCGTTGGTGTGTTTTTAATAGTTTTTGGAGCTCTATGGCACAGAGGAAGGCTTTGATACAAACACAGAACTTGTTAGTAGATACATTCACTGTTGGATTGAGTCTCAACATGAGATTTGTTGGCAGGAAGAAAAATATAGAATATAACCCGAGTTATAGCCAGAGATGGAGAGAGAGAGGACGGGAGGGAGATAAACAGAGACAGAGAGTAATGAATGGGTTGTTAGCGGGTATTTTGTAAATGTTTTGGAGGTATGAGAGGCTCTTAGTGGGCGCAGATGGACCGAGTGTTTGTTTGGTTGGCCAGCAGGCTTGGCAAGGCATGATGGGTAGTTTGGGATATCGTTTTCGCTCCTTTTCTCTCTCTCTCTCTCTTTCTCTCTCTCTCTCTCTCTCTCTCTCTCTCTCTCTCTCTGTGGATGTATTTCTGAATCTCTCTCGCCTTTTCGTTTTCTTTCTCTCTCACACACACACACACACACACACACACACACACACACACTCGCCCTGTGCTGTGGTCCTCCAGCAGAATACGGCTCTGATTAGACATTCTGCTGCAGGAAATTACCTCCATTTATTCAAATTATTGTTTATGCCTTTTGTTTGGAGGGCCAACATACGTTTGGAAGTCTGAACAAGCTCCCAAACTGTTATTATATGCTTCAGAAAATGACTTGTGTGTGTGTGTGTGTGTGTGTGTGTGAGCATGTGTGTGTGTGTGTGTGAGGGTTTCCTAGGTAGTCCTTGTCTGAATATAAATGCCTGTGTTTATGTGTGTATTCTCTGTGGTGGAATTAGGAGCGTTAAGGAGCGCTCGCTGCTGGCTTGTTAACGCACAACCAGAAAACAAACACTGCGGGTGGAGAAACTGTGAACCAGCAGTAGAGGAACAGCTGGGTGTGGTGTACTAATAATTATATTTGTGTTTTATCTGATTAGCTCAATAACTATAACTTGAATTATGACACATAAACATTCAGAGGTGGGATGAAAAGCTCAGAGGTCTGATTTCACTCTTAATTTATTATTTATTTGTTTTAATGAATCTCTGACTAACACTGTAGTTTCATAATAAAGCTGACCAACCCCAGAACATTTTACTGTTAAGTGTTGAGTTGTTCATGTTTGTTTGAAGTGTGGATGCACAGGGTACTGATCCACAGATAGTGTAACTATGGCAACACTGGTCAGCAGGTGTCACGGGCTGTTGCCACAGTGACACTCATCAGCAGGTGTCAATCACAGTAGCTATGGGAACACTAGTCAGAAGGTGTCACTGACTGTTGCCATGGTGGCACTTGTCAGCAGGTGTCAGAGACTGTTGCTATGGAAACACCATTGGTCAGCAGATGTTACTCAGCTGTATTTCTTAAAGGGAGTTTGGTGTCATATTTTTCCCGGACAGCGCAGGGAGCTTTAGTTTAATTCAAACTGATATTATGTTTATTTTTGAATGTTCTGTCAACGCTACAGAAACATTAGGTAACTGTTAAGTATGATAAGGTTGTCTGATGTTGACTGCTGTTAGTTATTGGTTTGATTAATGGTTGTTTATTGATTACTGATGTGGCTGATCAGGTTTAAAATCAGTTTATCGTATTCAGTTTCTAACAGCAGTATGCAGAAAATGGTTAATCCTTGTGAGTGTTCATCTTTGTTACAATCTTAGATATATGATGAACATTAATGTAGTGTTATTAATATTAGAACAGCTATAAAGTGGAGTGATAGAATAACTGTAAAATATCCATTAAGGTATAATATGTAAAATTGAATTCCAAACAGTCGCCCCCCTTCCCCTAACGATGCTCACACAGGGTGCCATGTTGATGCCTCTGAACCTTCACTAGCGCGAAAGGTAACGTAATCATAACTAGCTAAACTCTGATACTCTACCTGTTGTGTTCTGGCTTTGTTTATTTCATGAATCAGCTTCTAAATCAGAGTCTGACTCACAATTTACGCTGTAAAATAGTGACACGAAGAAGTTTAGTTTGGTTTGTAATGAGAGAGAGAGAGCACTGCTCAAGATACATTAAATCAGAGTGAGGGAGATTGTTTCATAGTGGTTTCGTCCAACATACAAAAACACAGAGAAAGGGCTGGCTCAATTCGTGGCAGCGCCAGCTAGTAGTGGCACTTCCCCACTGACCTGCTGAGGCAGCACGGCGCACCCAGCAGGTGGTCACACCCAGGCAGATCTGACTACATATATTACCTGTCATAGCGACACTTGTCCCGTATCCTGTTACCTGTGTATTTTCCTCTGGATTTCGCTCAGGAAACGAGAGCAGTCTAACGTTACATGCACTGACATTAGAAAACACACATGAAAATGATGAGAGACCCTAAAGTGATTATGTATGTAAGTACACAATGTATAATCACGTTACTGTGCACTAAGTCACCTAACGTTACTGTAATTACTGTATTTGTTTTTATTTTATAAAACGTGACGTTGTCAGTGTTGCATTAGACTCGCTGGCAGTAGCATTTCCATCAAATGATTTCTGCATTACTTTGGTTTTAGGCTTTCTTAATGAATCTCTCAACTGCTGCCGCTGTGACAGCCATCAAATACCACTCAAACTGAGCTCTATCAAGACAGAGTTTGTGCACTATGAAACTATAAAACTCTCCCAAGCTGCTGTAACCTTGCTTGTTTTGTTGTTGTTGTTGTTTTTGTGTATACCTGACCTCTACACCTGTTTCTGTCTCTCAGGTCTGGTAGAGTCCAACTCTCTTGCTTGCTTCCATCGTTGTCCATCGCTGTGTTTGACACAGATTTGTTTCATACCTGGCAACCTCGGATATCGAACACGGAACCAATTGATCAGAATTCCAAAGGCCAAAACATAAACAAAGAGAGCGGCTGGGCGGTAAATTTCAAAATAAGATAATTTTGGCTGTCAACGAGCAAGTATTAAGAACGATGATATAGCATATTAATTTTATGATTTTAATACAGTGAATATCATACATTCACTATAATACATATTGTACCTGTATTATATTAAAGTTTGGGTTTAATTACCTTGAATGACATACTTTGGCGTCCATGTTTGTTTGATTTTCAGCAACTTCCACATTATTAATTATTATTATTCAAAAAACACATGAAGTTAGGGTTAGACTGTGTATGTTTGTATTTGTCTTCGTTTGCTTTGTTTTGTACTTTTGGTTTTTATTAAACTTCCTTTACTGCTTTTAATTTGCCTGCTACTGAAATTTGATGTTTGTCTTCATAACAAACTTTAATGAAAGCAATAAATCATAGGAACAGAGCAGTAGAGTATTGTGCCATCATCCTCAGTCCCATCATCCTCAGGGTTTATTGTGGATTCTAAACAACTTTAATCAACATGTGAGCCGATTAAAAAACAGCAGGAAACAACAGTTTGTCAACTAGCTCCATGGATAAAATTGCAGCCAATAAAACCTGTTTGCGTGAGTGTTTTGGGAATTATAAGGATGTTTTTTTGTTTTTTTTGAGGTTGTTTGTGACCAATCAGCTCGCTTGGCTAGAGCTGCCTGTTACACCGTACAAAGTCAGTTTCCTGTTTGTTTCCTCCACACTTCAAGCTGTCGCTGCGACTGGCAGAAAGCTGTTAACCAAAGTGTTTTTAGTGTCAGCATCCTAACAGAGGAGGAGGAGGAGAAAGGAGGAGAAGACAAGGTAGAAGAGGTGAAGGAGGTGGAAGATGGGGGAGATGAAGAGAAAGGGGGATGAAAGGATTAATGGAAAGACGGTGAGGAGAAGAAGAGGAAAAGGAGTAGGTTAGGGAGAAAGATGGGGAATCGACTGTCTGATTGTACTCATTATCATATAAAGGAAAAGGACATCAGTCTTGTTTCTTTAAGCTAATCACAATCACCTTGACTCATGCTAACCCCAGGCTGCAGTGATGGTGCCCTTGTAAAATACTGTTGGGGTGACTTATTTTAATAATTTACACCACAACTTCTTTCAGTTCTTGTATTGAACTTCAAATGACTCTTCAACTCCTATCAGGGCTTGACCTAAAACTTTTACACACTTCAACATCGACTGACTTTCATTTGCCACTGCTTGATTATATGTACCAGTTTCTTCTAAAGTTAAAGTCCTTCAAATGGTACTTCTACTACTTTCAGTTTTGTACTCAAAGTGACTTTTCAACTCTTTTCATTGCTTATTTGTTGAGTTTCTTTCATTAATTTTAGTGCTCATATCCTGCTATAGTGCTTCTATTTGAAACAGCACCTTAGCTCCTTTCAGTCCTGTATTCAATTGTTAACTGTCAACAAACCTTAAACATTTCAGTGCTTCTGTTTTAACCACCACTTCAACTATTTTCAGTGGTTGCACTTTAACTATGTAAACAAAACTACCTAAAATACCCAAACTTCTCTTAGCTCTTGTACTGTACATCAAATGACTCTTCCATTCCTATCAGTGCTTGTTCACTTCTGAACTAACACTACAATGCTACCCAACCTTCATTTGCCACTACTTGAATTACATATTGAACTGCTTCTCTTCAAGTTCTTTCAGCTCTTGAATTTGAAATGGCACTTCTATTGCATTCAGTTTTGTACTTTAAATGACTCTCAACTCTTAACTGTTTTCATTGCTTGTCTTAAGTTTCTTCCATCTTATTCAGTGTTTGAAACAATTGAACTCCTGTCCTGTCCTGTCTCCCGGTGTTCACTGTTAACATTTCAATGTATGTCAGTGCGTTAGATTCAAGCACCGCTTCAACTGCTGTTAGTAGTTGCATTTTAACTAACTGAACTAACTCAATGCTTCAAGCTGAGTATTTCAAATATCAAATATTTCTATTAGTGCTTGGACCTCATCTTCCAACGTTACCTGTTTCTTTCATTTCACTTCCCTTTTCCATTGATTCAATGACATCTTTCATTGCTTCTGCTTCAAATGACTCTTCAACTACATTCAGGTTTGCATTTTAAGTGACTCTTTAATTCTTTTCATTGCCTTGTTCGACACCTGCACCTCAACCGTTTTAACTGCTTAAAACTGTCTCCCACTTAAATGTCTTTCATGGCCTGTCTTTCATTAAACCACCACTTCCACTTCAACTGCTTTGACTTTTTCTTCAAATGATTCTTGCTTGAAGTGCTTTGTTCTTTAAGTCCTTTCAGTACTTCAGCTCTTTCCATTGTTTGTTTGCTGAGTTTCTTCCATTTATTTCAGTTCTTAAACTTAATCTGCCGCTTTAGTGCTTCTATTTAAAATGACACCTTAACTCCTTTCAGTCTTGATTTCATATGGCTCTCCATATCTTCATATGAAAAAAACATAAACTATTTTAAATTTCTTTCAGTGTTTCTGTTTCATTCACCGCTTGAACTGCTTTTAGTGGTTGCACTTTAACTAAACAAAAACCTGTTGGAATAAACCATTAAATAAAGGAATACAGTAGAAATACATATGGAAGCACATTTATTAAGACAAACACACAAATGCAGACAAGCATTATGCAAATGTATACACACACACACACACACACACACACACTGTACTGCATGGTGACAGAGAGGCAGCAAATTGGGAAGCGGCAGCTGTCAGACCGTTAGTGTAGTGTAGCGTGAACACCTGAGTCCTGAGCTGGACGGCAGCCAGACAGACGAAGTGACACCAAACTGAGACTGAAGATCTTTATTTGACACATCTGGATTGTTTAAGGTGTTTCTCAGACTGACAAAGCCAATTAATGCCTGCAGGAGGGTTTCTGTGGTTCTGCTTAGTGGTGAAAAAGGTTTTAATTAAGTTTTTTTTCTTTATTTATTATTGGGTATTTATTCTATTTTATTGTTGTCAAAGTTTATCATGCTCATTATACTTATTAATATTATAATTAATATTACTTTTCTTAGGAGTAGTATTAATATCACTTAGAACAGCCCTGTTAGGTAGAATTTGCAACAGCAAATACATCAGAATGTTTTTTATGACCATGAACAAGGAAATGTTGTTGATTAATATATGTGGAAAGTTAAAAAAAAAAAAAAGATACTGATTGATACCGATCACGATGCCTCGGTTGCATCAGAAGAATCACCTACCTTACCTAACTCAATGTGTTACTCAACTCCTGATACCAGGTTGTGGTCATCTCACGACTAGATTACTGTAATGCCCTCCTGACGGGCCTCCCAGCCTGCACAGTGAAACCTCTTCAGATGATCTAGATCAGTGTTTCTCAATCCTGGTCCTCGGGGACCACGGAACGACTGCGGCGTCCGGCAGCCCTCCACAACACATACGCTGGCGGAGATGCACCTAAGCACAACGGATTAAGTGTGAGTATGGCAGACAGTGGAGTAAGCTGTCGTTCTGGAGCGGAGCTGTTCTGCAGCCGTTCCGCATGCTGTATATTTTAGGGGTCAGATTTTTCCTCCTCCAACACACCTGATTCAAATCGCTCGTCATCAAGCTCTACAGCGATAACGAGCCACTCATTTGAATCAGGTGTGGTGGAGGCAGTAGTCGAGCTGTAAAATGAAACCAGGGGGGATGGTGAAATTTTTCATTTATGCGCCATATTTTCCTGCGGGGGGTCTGGGGGTCCTCCCCCAGAAAACTTTGTATTTCTTAGATGCAATTTCCTGCATTCTAGTCAATTTTAGGGTGACTTGCTAGACATGGCAAATCCTAAATCCCACCTGATTCATAGCTTGCATTCTCAGTTGCATGGCCTGCACAAGACAATACTATTTATCGGAAAGAAACAATAACCACTTAACTATGGACATCTAGAGATTATTATGTAAACCAGGGGTTCTTTCAAAGTGTGGGATAGTCGGCTTCCCCTAAAGGCCCACTCACACCGGAGGCGTTACAACCGCGTTACGGCTGCGCCGCGGTCACCGTAGCAGATAGCTGCCAGTCTAGTCAATGAGAGCACTCACACAGGGCACGCCTCAGCAGCGGCTCTCCGCGCCACGGCGCAAGCATTCCGTAGCATTTCTATTTTTGCCATGAGCTGCTGCTAAACCTCGTAAATTTAAACAGAGCACTGCACACCAGACAAGAAATCCGACACAGAATCAACATAATAAACTTCCGCCCCCTTTCAAAATAAAACACAATACACAGTTCATGTCGCTTATCACAACTTCACATCAACGTTACGTCATGACCCGTGGCACCAGGTGATCAAAGATCGATCAAAGGGTCTCAGCATGGACGATGAGAGACTAATTGTTGAAGTGGAACAACACACAATAATTTATGACACAACATATGCTTTTTATAATCTCCTCCACGTCGGAGAAGCAAAGTCAGCTGTTTGTTGTTGTTGTTGTTTTCTTTATACACAGTTTATCGTGGGGTCTCGTGTACGTCCAGGATTGTCTTGTGATCTCGCGTGAATACGGCTGGCTTGCTCCGCTGCCGGTGTGAGTTGACGCCGGGCAAAGGATGCAGCTAAACCGCGGCTGCTGTAACGCCTCCTGTGTGAGTCCCGTGTCAGAGAACTCAAAAGCAGCAAATGCCCCCCCCAACACACACAATTATTATTATTACTTTTATTACTGTTATTGATGTTGCTTTGAATGTTCCATGAAGGCTTGGAGAAAAAGGTTTTAACAATAAATGTCATTCACATCTTTTTTTAAACATATTTGTAAAAACATTTTAAATATCTTTATTTGTGAATGTGCGCAAATGTTTTTTTTTAAACACAATCTTTGTGTGTATTTTTAACATCTTTTTAAAACACATTAACATCTTTGTGTGTTTTTATTCATTTAAATACATTTTTGTTAAAAAACATCTTCACTTTTCAACTTCACACAATTTAACTTTTCAGCTGATTTTTTAAACACATGTTCATCATCCGACGTTTGCAGGCCAAGTAGTAACAAAAGTTATCTCGCCTTATTAGCAGGACCCAAGCCTGGTTCCGTCTCTGCCAGACTAATAATGAAAATGTCTTCACCAGTGTGGCAGAAGATAACAACAGTTATTAACATCAGTTGTTTGCAAAAGTTGTTCAGGAGGATTCAGAGAGGAGGAAAGAAGACTTTGAGTTTTAATACGACGCGATGTTTGAAACAAGCGGTATTAAAGAACATGAAGCAGCTGCGGCAGCAGCTAGCGGTGCTGCTAAGGCTAAAACAACACAGTGTTTGATGATTGTCACCTGTCACCTGTCGACCAATCAGAGTCAGGAGAATCGATTAGTACCGCCCACGTTCACCTTTGACCCACCAATGGTCCAACGATCCAGAATGAAGTAAACCCAAAGGTAGTATATCACACCAAGAGGTCACACTTCACTTTCAAAGCCTCTTTGTCTTTATGTAACAACCAGGAGCTTTGGGACTGATTCAAACTAAAGCAGAGACATAGCAGGAGACATTAGCAGCGTTTCTTCGCACTCAAATTGAACTTCTGACCACAAGACAACAAAGATGAGACATATTCTATTGTTTTGTGGATTTTTTTTTTTTTGCTACTCGTTGGGGGCTGGCTCGCCGAGTTTTCATCGCACAGTGATGAGACACATATCTTAAGATATATTTTTAGTTTTCCCACGCCGCGCCTCCCCTGAAGTCCTCTGGCGCCCCCCAAGGGAGGCGCTGCGCACCTCACACTTTGAAAACCACTGTCATAGGTAATAGGCTGATTATCATATAGCCCCCCTAAATCTTGAATAGTAATTCTATTTCCAGTGTTAAATAGAAGTAATTTCCACATGCATTGATAAAATGCCACGAGGGATGGAAGAAGGGATGACCATTTTAGAAGAGTGATGATTTTGACCATTTTTTCCGCCAGGGGGGACGCCATCCCTCCCCATGCCCCCTCAACTCGAGTACTGGGTGGAGGAGGAAACATCTAAAACATGCAGGGCAGTGGTCCCCGAGGACCAGGATTGAGAAACACTGATCTAGAACACAGCTGCGCACTTGGTCTACAACCAATTCAAAAGGTCACATGTTACCCTACTGCTCATCAAGCTCCACTGGCTCCCTGTAGCGGCCCACATTAAATTCAAATCGCTAATGGTCGCCTATAAAGTTGTCTCTGGTACTGCACCCACCTACTTAAACACCCTTGTACAGGCATATGTTACCTCATGACCGCTGCACTCCTCCAATGAACGACGCCTGGCTCTGCTACTCGTACGCTCAGGGCTGTCCAAACCTTTCTCGTCTGTTGTTCTCTGTTGGTGGAAGGTCCTATCAGTCCCTCTCTACCTTCAAAAAACTCCTGGAGACCTCCAGTTCTTCAGAGAGTGCCTCCTCTCCAACACTACCAACAAGTGAACATGATGAATCTATTCCCCTCTACAACTGTCACTTGATGCTATGTCTAAGTACCTATTGTTGTTATTATTGCAAAACATCTTTGTCACACTTTACCTTGATTGTTTCCTTTATTTGTAAGTTGCCTTGGATAAAAGTTTCAGCTAAATGACTAAATGTAAATGTTTATTGACATATTTATTTTCTATGTTTTATATTTCTGCCAAATTACACAATACACTTAAACTAAATTAAAAAATCTTTATGTCAGTCTCATCACTTCTTAACCCCTGTGTTGGTGAGCTGATACACGTATTGTCCTTGTACTTACGGTGTACAATGACAATAAAGATTCATCTAAACTTATCTAATGTAATGTCTATATTCTAAAAGAGTTTGTTTATTTTCATGTTCAGTTGGTCGCTGATTTGCATTAAAAGCTTCATTCAGGCGAGATTTATGTCTCTCTGTGGGTGGGGTGATTTTAATAAAACCTCCGCTGGTCAGAGACGGATTAATCCTGTAGTGTATGTGGGTCATTTCAATAAATAATAACTGACTGAAGGCTGAACTGGCCCTGTATTTTAAAGTGGATCTGTCAGTGTTTCACTTCTTAATCTTGCCAGTTCAGTGTGAAATGAAAATTGAATAGATGCTAACATGCTAACACCAACATACTGGAACCATAATGAAGACAGAAACAAAGGTCATTAAATGTGCTGTTGTGATGTCAACTACAGGTTGGTAATACTTCACTTTTTTCAACTCATTTTTTAATCTTTTTTTGAAATTTTACATCCAATCAAACACTTTCTCTCTTCTGACGGAGTGTAGTGCTTCCTGTTTGATACAGTCTATGAGCAATCGTCAATCAATATCCACGACAAGTCCCTTTCTGTTTTCACAGGAAACATGTAAAGATGAGGGAGAAAACGGATCTCTTCTTCCTGTTTCATGTAGTGGTGTGTCGGTCGTGAACGTATCGTTCAATTTGAACTAATCTTCTATATGATTCAGGAGTAATGAGTAGTCTCAGTGAGTGATTCGTTCATTTTCATGCAGTACGTTCTCTCACCACAAGGCAGCTGCATGGCTGACGAGCAGTATGTGCAGCAGTACGCTCATACGGATCGGTCTTTCGTTCATTTGTCACATTTACATTGGCCACAAGAGGGCTACAACGCTGCACTAGTGAATGAACGAAATGAAGGAAATGAACGAAAGGACTCATAAAAAGATTAGTTCATTTTACCGTCCGAGAGTAAGTGATCCGAGTCATTTAAACACTAGTTTCATGGAGACTTTAAACCTGCTGATACCTTAACGATGACACTTGCATGTTTTTTTTTGTTTGACATGTTGATGACCATCCATCCCATCTTACCTGACAGTACGGCCTCCACCAGGTCCCCCTCCTGGATCTGAGAGGCCGAGCGCAGCAGCTGCAGCACGTTTTCTGATGTCTGGTCATGACGAAACAGCAGGATCTTCTCGTACATCCCATAGAAAACACACTCCGGTATCTGAAACAGAGAATAGACACGTTGACCAACCACAGACTGATGCGTTAAGTTTTTTTTTAAGTAACTGTCAGCACAAAAAGTTCCACAGCTGGACTGTGACTGCTCTGTGGCCAAACAACACACAATCACTTCAAATTAATTAAACTCCAGACTGCAATAATCAAATCATATTAATCAAATAACAATAAACATCAGCGTGGTTTTATTTCATTATATTCACAACCTTTTGTTTTGTTTAAGTCGTCTCATAAATATTCATATAAATGTCACCTCGGTCGCAGCAGGATTAAGGTGAGATGAGGCATGGATTCACACAAATTTTGGCAAAAGATGACAACACTTTTGAACGCGTTGATCAGACAGGTGTGTACCTGAAGCTGATCAGCTCCCGAGCTCTACGACTGCGGAAACAAGACTTTAAAACACATCTGTGGGATAGTTATCTGAAGTTAAATTAGTCAGATTCAGTCCTCAGTATAAGAGTACACACACACACGCATGCACACACACTCAGTGGAGTGAAACCACAGGATGTTAAAGGTGCAGTTTGCTACCATGTTGAGGAATCGATGATGTCGCTGAAATGAGCAACACAAGCGCAGAGCACCGCTGAGCCTGCTATTGACCACACACAAACACACACACACACACACACACACACACACACACACACACAACAGCAGTGAAGGAAATAACTTTTTATTTCACTGATTAACCGGCTTAAACACAATATATTTGCTGCTTTTCCCTCTGATGTCCTCCAGCTGCTCAGCTTCAAACCTCTGTGATTCACACAGTTTATGATGAATAGATAAACTTGCTACCAGCTGCTGCTAACTGAATCTGCTGTTAGAAGGCAACTGAGCCAGGTCGAGCACAGACTCTGAGACGAGGACTGCAGTTAAATTCCCGGGAAATAACTTTTTATTTCACTTGCTCACTCTCATTCACTGTCTACGTCTCTCGACCACTGATGTCTCTCTCTCTCTCAAACCATTGGATAAAAGCCAAACTTCTTTGTGTTACTATTTTGCAGCATAATCATGAGTCAGACTCAGGTTTAGAAACTGTTTCATGAAATAAACAAAGCGAGAACACACACACACACACACAGGTAGAGTGTATGTAATGTATTTTTTATTTATTTACAGTTTTCTGATATTTTTCATTTCAGCTGAAGCCTGAATTTCATACTATTATCTATCAAATAAGTCCAATAAATGTGAAGTAGCTTTAGTGCTTCACATAAAGTTTGTGAAGAAACATCCCCTAAATGATGAGTTTCTTGATGAGGAGAAAGGAGACAATAGAATCAACAGAAGAAATAAAGAAAGAACATGAGGAGAGGAGAACAAACTGAACATGAGGAAGAATAAGGATGTGATGAAGAGGAGAGGACTCCTCACTTTTCATGTTCTCACTCATCAGACCTTCACCTCCCTCTCTCTCTCTGCCTTTTAAAAAGACCCTTAACAATACACTTCATGAATACATCTTTATGTATGCCTGTGTGTGTGTGGTGTCACCATAGCAGCAGTGCTAGTCTTGTTGTCATGGCAGCAAGAACTCAAGGCTGATTCCTCTCCTCCTCCATCTCTTTCTATTCAGTTCTGTTTAATACTTTCTGTACCGAATGTACAACACGTATATTAAACCAAAGGCCCTGCAAGGCATTGTGGATGTTGGAGTTTTTTCACTAACAAAGAAAAGCTCAGCTGAGTGTTTAGACCTGAACACTTCAACTCATCGCTCAGTGAATATCTCTGAAACAAACTGAAGTTTATAATCAACAGGGAACTGAATGGCATTTTGATGACTGGAAAGTGCTGATGTCACTTCCTGTCTTGCTTGAGTCAATTCATTTTTAATTGCTCTTTTTTTTTAAATTGTTCCTGGTTTACTATTTATATTCTATGACAAATGAAAACAAAGGCTTTGATTTTAGTATTTAACTGATGCGTTAGAACACACACAAAATAAATAATCTTCACTCACTCTCCAAAAAGTTCCCAAAATATTGAACCTTTAACTTGGTGATCGTAGCTGATTGACATGATGGACAAAAAAAACCCTCAAGAGTTAAAATGTGTTTGATGAAGAGCAAATGAAATAGGAGGAGGAGGACGTTAGATGACTGTGAGTGGAGTTTAATGCAGGCAGCAGGGCTATAACAAGAGATCAATACTGACATATACACACTGTACTCAGATACAGTCCAGATGATTTCAACACCAAACAGTTATTAACTCCTGTTGATGCTACACTGACTTGTAATCAGGTGAATGGTGTCTCTGTCATTCGTACGTCTGTTCTCACACTATGTAACTTTGGGCTCCGGGTCAGGAGAAGTACGTAACGCTTTACGGCACTAAGTCACACACCACCAACTATTTGACTGATTTTGGTGAAACTGAATGTCACGTCTGACTGCGACACTTGTTGGAACTGAGCTATTGTTAATGTTATTAGCGTTTTTCCTGCTATGACAAGTCAAAAACCTCCACTGTGAGTGAGGTGCATTGAACGCAGTACAGTTGTAGGTTTAATGTGTGAAACAGAAACACTTGTTAGATTTAAAGCATCAGAGCCCTTTCTCTCACACATGTCACATGCTGCTGATGTGTGTGTGTGTGTCGCTGATTTATTTGACTGTGAAGGTAAACAGCGTTTCATTTACACACAGGAACACACCTGCAGCTGAAAACCTCTTCTCTAAAACAAACTGTACGCTGAAGATTTTAGAGACAGAAACCTTCGACAGCAACATGAGAATCAGCGACAATGTACCGGCCCTCACTTAGAACACTTAATGGGGATGAGGACTATCACCATGACGACAGGACATGCTGCGTGATGCCATTTATAAAGGTGTGTGTGTGTGTTAGTTCGTCAGCAGTGACAGCGGCAGATACCTGATGTGTATTCTGTGTGTGTGTTCATACACTAATAAAGACCTCATCTCAACACCCTGTTCACACCTGCACTGTAAAATAATCTTACATTTTACGTGAAATAAACTTTTCAGGTCTCTGTTTTTTAAAATTGTTTACACGATTTTTGTTCCAGATTCAGAGCTATGCATAGAGATGAGCCCAACGATATTTAGTTGGTATCAAGCAGAAGCTCCGGTTCTTCCCCGTCAATGAGGTGATGTTCCATGTAGAGGTGATTTCGATTTATGATCAGATGCTACCCAGAGAGCCATCCAGCACACAATAGCAAAGTTTCCGCCCTACTCAAAAAAGGCAAAGCGAATCATGAGCACTATTGCAGTTTTTATTGCCAGGAATTTGTGTCCCTATTCAGTTGTGGAAAACCAGGGCTTCCACATTATATTGCACACTCTGGAGACAAAGTATGACAAGGCCTGGCCAAGCCTCATGGACTCGTACCTTGTTACCAAACGCTCTCCGGTGAGCTTCGGGCTTCAGATGCGGGCGCCGGTTTCCCTAATCTGGGTGAGGTGCTACAGCTTCTTGTAGTCTGATTAATAAGGGTTTTGAATTTAGTCTGATCTCTCCCCTGGGATCAATTTGCCCCTACTTGACCCTACTCAGGTCTATTGACCTGGACAAAACAGCTCCCAGGAATGCAGAGAAACACAAACCCCGCAACCACCTTAAGGTAGTGATTCTTTACATCTGACTAGGATCCCTCACGGGCACCTTCCTTTGGATCTGTTCCGGCATGTTCTGCTGGCAGAAGACCCAGAGGCAGACCCAGAATTTACCGGAGGGACTTTATAGCCCATCTAGCCTGGGAAAACCTTGGAATCCCCCAGAAGGACCTGGAATGTGTTGCTGGGGAGAAGAACGTCTCGAATATGACTGGACCCCGGATAATAGAGAGAAAATGGATAGATTTGAATTTCAAAGCAATTACATTTACACTTGTGTTCAATTTGGTCACAATGCATCCCTGACCACCTACAGAGCCAATCTCTATGGACATATCTGCATATAAATGCAGAACACACTGACAGAACTGCAATTTTGGAAACCATCGGCTATCATCTAGCAAGGATTCACCTTTTTGTCATTTAAAAAAAAACAAGTAAAAACAAGGAAGGAATGAACCAAGAACTCATGTTCAGACTTAAACCAACGGCATGTCCTCGATACTTCTCACAAATGTATAGCTTCATGTTTAACAAAAGGCTCAGTAATCTCCTCAAACGTGCTGGTTTGAGCTGACAAGTTGTCAAGAAGAAAAATATAGAATATGAACAGACTTCAGGGAAAAATGGTGAAAGAAGGAGAGACTGAGGAAGACAGTGTGGTGAAGAGAAAGATGAATAAAGAGACATGAATGGATGGAAAAAGTATAATGAAGGAGAACAATGAGAGAAAACACACACATCTGTTCTCTGTGTGTGTGTGTGTGTGTGTGTGTGCCTCATAATGGCCCTCAGAAGGACACTTCACAGCCGCAATCATCATCAGTTGCCAGGCAACAAGGAGAAACCGCTACCGACAGAAACACAGCACACACGGCTTTATTATTACTGTTACAGCAGGGCAGAGGTAGGTGTGTGTGTGTGTGTGTGTGTGTGTGTGTGTCTTACTCCTCTGCAGAGATGAAGCTCGAGAAACAATTTTCAAATGTTAATTTTGATTAGATTTTCATCTTTTTCGTGATAAATACATTTTGGTCAAATGTAACTTTTGTTTGAGTTGGTTTTTGTTGTTGTGTACGGTTGCCATGGTTACTGGTGTTGTCCCAGCATCCGTATTGATATTCACAATAAGACACAAAACACAAAGTATGAAACTGGGTAGTTACTTTGAAAAAACTTTGAACATTTTGGAAAGTTTGTACAGAAATAGAGTTTATCTGTCAGTGCAGGGAGCTTTAGTTTAATTCAAACTGATAATATGTTTATTTTTGAACGTTCTGTCAACGTCACAGAAACATTAGGTAACTAGGTTGTCTGACATTGACTGCTGTTAGTTATTGGTTTGATTAATGGTTGTGTATTGATTATTGATGCTGGCTGATCAGGTTTATTATCAGCTGATTGTATTCAGTTTCTAACAGCAGTATGCAGGAACTATTTAATCCTTGTAAATGTTTTTAAACTACTTGTAGAAATATGTTCATCTTTGTTTCAGTCTGATGGATGACAAACAGTAATGTAACCTAATGTGACATTAACGTCACCTCTGAAGTGATACATGGAGTCACACACACCTGTCTCATAGTTACACCTTGTTAAGCACCACCGCACTCATCAAGGAAAACAGAGCATGCATTCACACATAGCTCGAGGCATTTCAAAAGGCTGCATATGTGTCAAAGATGAAACCTCCAGAAACAATCTACAGAAGGAACACATGACTTCACATGACAACCAAGAACATTTACAGCCGGGGAGATTTACTGTAAACACTGCAACGAGTCACAGGTCATGCTGTTTATTCATGTATGTTTTTCACTTCAGGGGAATCTGCTCCAGACTGTAGAAGCATAGTTGCCTTATTTCTAAAATATTGCTCATGTCATGTGTTACGGCTGTCGCCGTTTCGCCCTGCGCATATGTGTGTGTGTAGTGTTTTTTCCCATAGGTAAATGCAGGTGTGCGGTTGCCGGTCCCTGGTTGGCCCCAAATTGATGGAGGCAGGGACAACATGTCGTCAGCTGTACAGGGCCAGGATTGGTGCGGCACCATTCCCACGCCACCAATGAGAACGCCCCCGCAGCAGCATCACCGGGATTGAAACCGCAGCCCCCGGCATCACTTGGTTGTGTGTTTGTGAGCTTGCCTCGTTTGTTGGTATTCGGAGTTGGTGAGGATTCTGTACCTTTTGGCTTGGGACTGGGCAGGGATTAGTTTTAGTTATAGTTACTGATCACACTGGAGAAGATTTCTGTTAGAGACATTAGTTCAGGGGTGCTGTTTGGATGTGTGTTTTGTTATTTGGAATTAATTTTAGATAGTAAGGCTTTTCTTTCTCGTTTGGTTTTCTAATTAGATAATATAGGCTCTGTTTAGAGTTCTCTTTTTGTTATGTTGGTTTGTTCGTTTTAACAGCACTTGCTCGCCCTTAGTTCCCTTTTGCCTCACCTCCTTTTGTTAAAACAATCTAAAAACTTTCATTTAATAAACTACTTTTGGTTAATAACCGTTAAAATCTGTTTTTTATGTTACTTCTTTCATACCCCTTAATATGGTCGTAACATCATGACAGCACGATCATGTGTTTTAAATGCACTAGCCTCAAAGGAGCTATGTGTAGCTGTCGGTTAAAATGAGTACTGCTGTCAAAATTCAAAATAGTGGAAGAGAGAAACCCATACTTCAGCCTACACATCAGTAAGGCGGTGGTAGTTTGAGTCTTTGTTAACATGTAAATCAGCTAACTAAGTGTTAAAGTCCTGTCTGTTGTCTCTTTGACATACTTCCCCTAGAAAACAGCACCCATCAGTGTGAGATCCAGGTAAGTCCCTCTGTTTACTGATGATTATGTGATTTTGATATTTGAACTCAGTGTTTTTGGGAACTTTTACAAGGGGTAAAAAAATTCATTTATACATATAATGATGTATATTTCCATAATAAATTGCCCATAGGTTGCATGTTGTTTGTCTCTGTGTAATGTGCTAAATGTAGGATTTGGCTAAAAACAACAGTCCACCAACCATAATCTCTGCAAACCCTAACCATCAAACAGCCAATGAGCAGGCAGCCAAACACCTCATCTTCAGCTCTGATTGGGCCTCAGATCTGTCAGTGCGACTTCTGTAGCGAAAGTTTTTAAACCTCTTAAAACCTTAAAGGAAGTTTATTAAAAAATTAATTCAAATACAACTCACACACACACACACACACACCCACACACACACACACACATCTCTTGTTAATCAGTTCATTTGGTGCTATTTGAAGTGTTAAGTGTTGCATGTTTCAAGCGATGTCACACCGGTTTGGTGTGACATCGCTTGGAGGGTGACCTGCTGTACTTCATATTCCTCTATAGAATATACAACACCCTGCTAATAAACACTTTAATCAACAACCTGTGTGTGTGTATGTCGCACACTGTCATACCGTTAGCACCATTGCTCTCAGGTTTTAGGTATATGTGTGGTTGCGTTCAGGTGTAAAAGTCTCACTGTGAGGGAAATGAGGTGATTTTCACCTGAAATGAGACGATTAGTGAATCTGAACAGAGATAATGGACACATTATGGGAATATGTATGTGTGTAAGAGACGACGTGACCACGCTAATGTGGATACATTTGCCTTTTTTTAATCTTTATTTTTTGCTTGCATTCACACTTGGCAGGTGGTTTCCACCATTTTCTAATTTGTTATCCAGAGTGAGTAAATCTAGAAATGCTGGTTGCAGTGGAACAGATCTTTTCCTACTTCTGTATCAATCCTGTCCCAATCCCTATCTTGAATGTGCTAGAATCCCATTAAATCCTAATTGAATCCCAACCTCATCCTGATTGCTTTCCATTACATTTTGATCCAGTACAATTGCAAACTTTCCCCAGTCCAGTTTGGAGCCCTCATCCCAATTCTGTCCGAATCACATTTTGATCTCTAGCTTGAACCTTTTCCAGTCCCATCCTAGTCTTGACCCAATCTCATCCTGATCCTATCGCACTACAACTCTTGTTCCGTTACCAAACCCAGCCCAGACCCAATGTCATCCTGATTCCATCCCAGCTCAGTTTCCATTGCACTACCACTCGTGTCCCGATACCCTACTAGTCCTCTCTTAAATGTATCTCGATTCTGCTCAGTCCTCTCCTTCCATCCAGTTTCCATTCCGAGCTCTTCACGATTCAATCCTATTTGAATCTTGTCCTGATTCCTGTCCAGTTTCCATTTTGATCCCATTATGATCCCTGATCCTGTCGCATTCTGATACCATCCTGATCTTTCAATCTCAGGGATGGCTGAGGGTCAGGAGGTAGAGTGGCTCATGCACTAATCAGATGATCAATCCCTGGCTCCTCCAGTCTGCATGTCGAAGTGTCCTTGGCCAAGATACTGAATGCGTATAAAGGGTTAGCTTCTAAAAACTGATGAATAGTTGGCACCTTGCATGGCAGCCAATGCAATGTATATATGTGTGTGAATGAGAAATAGATATGGGGTGTGTTTTAAATGGTCTAAAAATGGCACTATTTAAGCCATATCTTATCCCGCTTGATCCTCTTAGCTCCCAGCACCCAGTTTCCATTCCAATCCTGGCACGAACCGCTCATAATTAAATCCCAATTGAATCCCAATCTCATCCGGATTCCTCTCCAGTCCAGTCCAAAAATCCAGTCCAGTCCCGAGCTTGCCCCATTTCAGTTAGGAGCCCCAATGTCTATGTCAGTACTGTCACGATTCTTTCAATACATTGCGATACGATTCGTACAATACTATCACGACTAAATCCTCATCAAATCCCAATCCTGATCCTTTAAAGTCCCATTTTGATCCCATTCTTATCCATCTCAGTCATATTCCAATTCTGTCCCAGTCCCTCTCTGTTCAAATGATAATTCTGTCTCAATCCTGTTTTCATACCATAATCGATCCTGAATCCTGTAGAATCATATGTTTAGTGCATTTAATCTTAAAAAATATTTGTAAGATTAGCTCTATAAAACCTTTTTTAATAGACATTTTAATAAAATGTGACTATAAAACTGATAAATCAATAATGTGTCACAAGCAGGAAAAGGATTGTGGGTTTGGTGGATTTGGTGCTGAGTGAGAGAGGGAAAGATCACATTATTAACACCATTGTTATTTGTGTACATGAGAGAAAAACAAGCTCACATTCACAAAACCATGACTTGTCTGTATGCGAAAGAGGACTTCTATCACATTCATGGGGACACTGACACTGTCTGTGTGTGTGTTTCCGTCTAGTTTAATTGCAAATGCTTGGCAACAGCTTCAGTTCATAAAGCAAAAGCCAGAAAAACAGAGAAACCCCTGCAGAGCGAGCGAACAAAGACAGAATTCATCTTGTTTCCAACAAGAAGTGACTGAGCTTCAGAGTGAGTCACCATACTGACTAACACTGGAGCAGATCGCTGCTTTCCAGGCTCACATACTGTATGCTTTACACATACTGCTAAACACACTGCAAGCCGTTAGAGAAATGTCGTGTGTTCATGTGTTCATCTGCACTATGCACTACGATGTTTAAAGAGGCTCTGCAAATATTAATATATTAATATATTTCAACTATGCAGCAGCTCCTTAACATCAAAAGTTCCATGTTCCCTCTGTCCACCTTCCAACATCTCGTGAAGGAATGATCTGCCCTACATTGCCTCTGATTGTTTTACCCTCAAGACCAACTTAGGTATTGTGGTGAATTCCTGCAGGGTTGCGTGGCGGCGTGTTTATTTGTGCAACCACTATAAAACAATCAGAAAAGAACTTTTTAATACACTGATTCACCGACTTTCTCGATACCGATGCTCCCTCTCCCTCATTCACTGTCTATGCCACTCAACCACTGCTGTCTGTCTTTCTCTCTCAAATCAAATGAAACTTCTTTGTGTCAGTATTTTGCAATATAAATTGTGAGTAGGACATGTAGGGAACATGAAATAAACAAAGCCAGAACACAACAGGTAGAGTGTCAGAGTTTGTCCATGAACCCACCTGGATCACGCTCAGTTTAAGTAACATTTCAAGATGACTGTGGAGGGTTTAACCACTCTGATCATTGGACTGGCCACCGCAGTGTGTCATCAGGATGAGTTTCTCCTAGCTCAGCTTCTCCGATCGCTGCTGGAGTTCAAGTGAATAGAAAAACCTGCGTTTTTGCCACAGCGAACTGTGGGTACCAACTGATACCCTAATCAGCATCACTCCACTTGCCTAAACCCAACTAAGAAACAAGTACTCACCAGTCAGAGGTAGCGTAGGGTGGTCTATGTCTTCACCAGCCTTAGAAAACAAAATGGCGCTTCCCATGTAATTATGACTGCTTTTTTTGTAACAAACCACCATGAATCTGCCTCAGATCAGCTAACCCTAACCCAAACAACAGAGGCAAGGACTACTAGCCAATCAGAGCCTTGAATGCTACAGGAGTCATGTCTTTATTTGTCTCTATTTTTGATTTTTGATACAATTATGTACTAAAACAGAAAACAAAACCCACACTTGCTAGAGGTGTCTTGCCGTTTGCAGGACTCTTTCCCAAGCTGCAGTCAAACATCACACTGTCACCAGCAGTAAATGAAAAGAACAACAAGGTGACGATGTGTTGTCATCTGAGGAGAAATTATGTCTCAAATAAATGTGTCACTTTTTGAATCTATTATTGGTCTAATTCACTTCATCTTCAGTGTGTAAATGAGTCAGACACCACTTTGATTAAAATGTTTGGTCAATAAAGAGAGGGGAAAGGTGTGTGACGTGTTTTTTGATGTGTTTTACTGTCCGACATGAATCCGAACCCACATGAGAGTCCAGGAGGTCACGAGAGTTAAAGCCGAATCATTGATTGAAAATTACAGTTACTATAGATGGCCTCGCCTGTGGCACTGCACATTATCCACACATGTTAGGTATTGAATATTCCCCCTCACAGACACACACACACACACACACACACTGTCTGTAGGAAAATGTCAGCTACACGTCACAGACTTTCAGCACCACACATCATAACAGGCAACGTTTTCATTAGGGTGTCAGTGTTTCTATGTCAAAGTCAAATATCAGTTTTTTAGCCAATCAGTGAGTCTGAAAAGACATGAGCCAATGACAAACAGTCCCATATAAAACATATCGCATACAACATGTAAACTTTTGACTTTCCAAAGCACCTCCGTCAATACAGATGAGCTTATAGTCACAAGTTTGATTTTAGCAGGATATGACTATAAATGGCAGAAATATCTTTTTGTGGTCGTTTTGAGTATCTATAGTTGTCTGCAGTCTTTCTGCATCATATTCAGGTCATTTGTTCTCTGGGCAGTTGTTTCGCCTTTTTTCGTGTGGATGTTTTGCATCTGTTCGTAGTTAATTTGTGTTACTGTAATCACTTCACGGTCACGATCGTTTGGCGTCTCATCATGGCTATTTGTCTGTATGTAGCTGTTTTGAGTCTCATTGTGGTTGTTTTGCATCCCTTTGTGATAATTTTGCATCTCTTTATAGTCTTTGTTTCTCAGGAGTTTCTCTTTGAGTCTCTGTCATATTGTTTGATTGACTTTCTAACAATAAATGTTGAACTCAAACAGAGGTTCTAATACTATCAAGCTTCCTGACTCTGGTAGGGGCCAGGGGATGGTAGACTGCCAGACCTCTGACCCTGAGCCTAAACAAACCTTGATCCATTCAGGACTTGATACACAAACACACACACACACACACACACACATATATGCACACATGCATGTGGAAGAGGGCGTCCTAACCATGTCATAACCAACCACAGTTCCGTACTTTGGTCATGACAACTCAGTCATCTCCATGGCAACTGGGTAAACCCCATCCTCTGATGAAGACTGTGGCTGTGTCACGGTTCTGGTTAAAGTGTGTTTCAGAATGCAGATCAAATATGATGAGTGACAAACATCAGTAGTCCTGACTGTACAGTGCTTCCTGAGTTGGAATTTAGTTTAGGATAATTACATAAAACCTGTAAATCCTGCAGATTAAATAAACTGTAAGGGGGCTCAGCAGCTTAATTTTGCCCCAGGGCCCTTCAGCATGTTGATCCGGCCATGATTCTAAGTTTCTCCACATTAATTTTATCTAACTTTTTTTTTGTTTTCAGTTATATTTAACACAGATCCTCTCACTGACTGTTTTTGATGTTTCTCTGAGATATTTCTGACAGACTGGAACCAAACCAAACAAAAATCGTGTTTATTTTCAAAGCTACTTTAACTTTTTGAACTTTTCGACACATTACTACAAATCTTCCAGGACTTGGAGGGTTTGATGAGGACTTGGTTTATGGTTACTTGGTTACCTTCTGGTCCACGATGGAGCACGCCACTTCCCGGACCTGACTGAGGCTGAGCTCTGCGGCGTCTAGCAGCACCGGCTCCCTGCTCAGACCGATCTGGATGTGGAAGGAGATCACACCACCGCCGCCACCTCCTCCTCCTCCTCCACCACCACCACCACCACCTCCTCCTCCTCCTCCCCCGGTGCCGGTGTTGATGTTATTTGTCCCCCCTGAGAACGGGAGCGGGCTGGGCGCACGGATCACCGGAGGCGCACTCATATGAACCTTTTCCCCGGTGGTTTCCAAACCGTGCCAAGAAACAATTAGGAGTCACGACGATGATAAATGACCGCGCGGTGATTGAATGGGGAAATTAACGGCGGAGCGGGAGTCGACAGGTCCAGGTGGAGCAAACCAGAGGAGGGATTTAAAGCGTGGAGAGGTGCGAGATGCTCGGACGCACGAAACTCTCCAAAAAGCGCAAAAAAACAAGTTTCCGACAAAAAACGAACTGATTAACAAACCACAACAAGAGGAAAAGCGCAGAAGAGCCAGAGACAGGATGTGAGTACACAGGGAGTTAAAGGAGACATAATGACTACATGACTGGACCCGAGAGCAGCGTGGATACCGGTGATGCGGGTGACAGAGCCATGGACGTCAACAGTGGCTGGAGAGGAGGAGGAGGCGGGAGGGAAGGAGGAGAGGAGAGAGGGAAGCCTGCTGCTGGACTGATGGATGATAGATTGATGAGAGGTGTCGAGTCTTAATTTGGAAAAGTGAGTTTCACATGTAAATGCAGAGATCTGAGGACGTGTTTGTGTTTATGCCTCTGGGATAATCTGTTAAATAAACTGGGGAAGTTGTCTGTTCTCTGACTCTGAAAAATCCCCAAACATTTGGACATTTTCTGCAGGTTACATTCAAATTTTTATTATAGACTATTGTGTAGAAATACTTACTCTTTATTTGATTCACTGTCAAGCAAACAAACAAACAAACAAAAACATATGCCATATGTGTCATATGCCTGTCAGCAGCAAGCAAAGCCCTAAAATAAAATCATAATTCAAATAAATGTCAAAAGCTATACATTCACTGAAATTTTCAGTCAAGGTTTTACAGAGAAACACTGTTATTCTACAGCTTTTCGCTGAATTATTACAGTCAAACACCTTCAATCAAGTGATGATTCACAAAACTGTAAAACTTAAAAATAAAATAAAATAAAAAGAACAAAGAAAAATGTTAGTTTGGACAGACATATTTACATAATGAGCCACATACTTAATTACAGATAATTATTGTCATTTGACAGAAATTTGTATGTAATTTAAAAAATAAGACAAATACTGTAATTTTTGTAAAAAACTAATTTGTCATTAATGGCATGATACTTAAAATAACAGTAAATAACAAAAAAACAAACAACAACAAATGTGTGTTTTCTTCTTACAGTGTTTTGTTGGCCTAAAAGTAGCAGAATGGTCCTAAACATTACCTTCTTCCTCCTCCTCTGTGGCAGCGATGACTCTGAACTGACAGATGGATGAACAGAAGGTGAAGTACAAAAACAAAGTATTACAAAGTGAGTCAAAAACATCTGCAGGGACGGGCGATATTTTTTGTGAACTCTGACCTTTTCTGCAGTGCAGCGCCTCCTGCGGGAGGTTTCCAGCCTCTGAAGCTCTGATCTGTCCTGATGTTTCCATTTATTGGAGCAACAAACAAGCCAATCAGAGCTTTGCATTGTAGACGTCATAAAGAAGAGAACGAGGCAGAACAAGATTTAGAAACAATGATGATGCAGCTGTACAGCGTCTGTCTGTCTGTCTGTCTGTCTGTACACACTGACATACAGACAGATGCAGACAGATGTGTTGATGACACACACCTGTTGAATGTGAGCTTCCTCAGAGCACCGCTGCACAGACAGACACAAAGGGAAGTGTGTTGGTTGCTAGGAGACGTACACAAATGCATACACAGATGTACACACACACACACACACACACACACACACACACACAGACAAGACACACTTCTGCAAACCCTCCTACACTTTAACTTCCATTTATTACTAAGGATGAGGTGGCATATGGTGTGTGTGTGTAACAATCACATCAATCTTGATTGATATAACATTAATTCTATTTTATTATACCATAAAAAAAAGAGGTGCAGCATTCTTAAATCTCATCACCTCCACGAGTTGAGGCAGGCGGGTCACTTCAAGAGAAAACCAGACGTGTTTAAGTTTGAAAAATATTGTGAATTTGATGCATCAATAAAACAGAATAACTCATCCACAAGCTCTCAAACAGAAATGTTAAAATCATTTTATTATTTCAGAAAGGTAAAATGATACATGCACTGTGTAAAAGGCAGAAAATATCATCAATCAATCAATTTTTAAAAAGTCAGACGTGGTGTGAAGACAGTTTACAAGGTGCTAACCAAAGACAGCAGCGGTTGACAGTCCTTTACAGTTTGGTCTCAGGTGTTTTCTAAATCAGGCCTCAGGTCAGCTCCAGATCAGCTACCGCATCCTGAATGGCAGATTAATGTGGAGGAAGTGATTTTCTCCAGCATGAGATTAAATTTTCATGACGTCCAGTAATAATCCCATCAAAAGAAGTGCTGATGGTTTGTTCCTCCTGCTTCATCTGTATTTTGCTGTAAAATCTTCATCCTTCGTCTCTGCAGTGATTCACTCTGCCAGGGTTCAGCTCCCTGTAGATCACGCAGGCTGGAAATGTGCAGTCAAAGGATCGTCCTTATTTATAGAGCCGCGTGTTAAAACAGTACGATGGTGATGAGTCAGAGTAGATGATGCTAAGGCACTGAACTTCATGACGGCAGAACTTTAGTCATCAGCAGCAAAGACGGAGATAAAGAGAGTCCAAGACTTGGAAAACTGCTCCTTTGTTGAAATGACTCAAAGCACTTTCTGTTTTTCTGACAAACGGGCTCTCGTGGTCGAGTTGGAAGAAACTTTATTTTCAGTCAAACGCTGAAAATGCAGCAGGATGACATCCATTACTAACTGAACCACAAAATACATCATCATCATCACATACCCCAACCAAAGATCATCCAGCTGCAAAGTGTGGGAATGTTAAACTTTGTCTCTTTAGGTCACTCTGACTCTCTTTAAGTCATTTTGTGTCTCTGAGGTCACTTTTAGGTCATCCTGAATCTTTTTTAGGATGTTTTAAGTTTATTTTATTTAAACCGCTGATTTACTGCTGGCGAGAGCTAATAAATGGACCGAGGACAGTTTGGTGGTGAAACAGTGAGATGATTTCTTTGTTGTTACTTTGTTTCAGACCCTCTTTTCTCTCTATATGCAGATATCTGCATTTGAAGGCAGTATTGGTAATAAAAGCTGAATTCTCGTCAGATGATAGCTGACAGGTTCCCAGATTGCATTGCGGCTGAGGTGTTCTGCCTCGTTTGCTCATAGCATGGACTGTTGCAACCAAAGTCCGTTTAAACGTGATCAATACTACTCAGACTACAAACAGAAACTCGTTAGTCCCTCACCTGCAGATTCTGTATTTTTATGTTGATATCTGTTCATAGAGGTTTGACTTTGACAGAGAAGGTCTATGTTTGCTACCTGTCTTAATCACACCGTTTTAATTGTCTGAACATAACAGCAGTCATTGTGAAACGTTCTTTTCTTGTTCAGGTTTGAGTAAGTGGATGACATCCGAAGTCAATCTGTACTGTTCCAGACTTCACTAAAGGATGTCTATAAACAGACCTCCGAGAGTAACATCAGTCTGTGCTGCTGTGAGTGAACGGAGGAATCTCTCAAACTGAATCATTCCTTAATGTGAGGATGACTCAGCAGCTGAACAGTGTGCTCTCAGGAAATGCAGACTCCCACTCTGAGGCTGAATACTCATCCTGACCTGCTCATTTTTTTTGTTGTTTATTTTTTACATCACAAAAAATAACTTTACAAATAACCCAGATAGTGGCATTTTTAAATGATGTATCTCTTACAGTTCAGGTCCTCCACATGTTGGTGGGTTTGGGTGAGTTAAATACTTTGGTAAAGGTTCAGAAAGATCAGATCACTGACAGCATGTTTGGTATTTTCTCTTTTTTTTTTTCACCTGATCGCATTTTTGACCAAACTTATGTGTCTCAGTGAGATCGAGGTTTCTCGGTTACCTACTGGGACCAGACATGAACTTTAAGTGTTTCTATCACATCTGTCCTCTGTCCTCCAGTATCTGGACCAACAGTGACACAAAGTCATGTTTTAGAGTTTGTCATTTCCTGATAAATCATAGAAACTTGTTGATGACTCATCCAGCACTGGGGGGCGTGTACTAATTTTACATCCAATCAAACACTTTCTCTCTTTTGACGCTGTTTGATACAGCCTATGAGTGATTGTGAGGGCTGCTACAGTCTATCTAATGGAATAACGTTACACTACTGAGGTGAGTTACGGATGTATCCACCAGGATACCCTCAGCCTTCACCGTCAGTCCTACCTACCATGAACTGGATGTGTTGGGAAGCCTTCCAGCATGCATGCAACGCTATTCCTGTGTTGTTACTGATGTTATTTTTGTTCTACATTGAGCTCCACAGTATCTCCATCGCTGTTAAAGATGTCACCATTGAACATACCAGTGATGCTTTCACTGATTATCATAGAGCAGCTGTAACCAAAGTAAGTTCATAACTTCATACATTTTAGTGTTTAATGCATTTTAATGTCTTCTTCTGACTGACTTCTTGTGTTTTTGTTCCTCACTTGATTTCAGTAAATTTCCCTTCATCCTACGTGACTGCCCTGAATTCACTGATCGTGACAGGAGCAGCTTCCATAACAAAGTAATCATTTCTCACAAAAATCCAGTTTACGTCTGTAAATAACCACTGTACCAACGTTCACCGCTGAAAATCCAAATGAATTACACACACAGACATCAGATTATTGTTACTGTGTGTGTCACGGCTCCTGGAATAGTACATTCAGCTAAAGAGACAGCAGGTCAGACAATAAACAAACCTGTTGCCATGGAGATCTGTAACAACAGTGTGTGTGTGTGTGTGTGTGTGTGTGTGTGTGTGTGTGTGTGTGTGTGTGTGTGTGTGTGTGTGTATCAGTGGAGATGATTATTATTCTGTCAGGGCTGCACTTCATTTAAATGTCTCCTCCGACAACACGCTATTGGATCATTTTAAGTCAGGTGATCACACACTGAGAGGAATAGCCAATCAGCTGACTAATCACAGAGGTAATCTGCCAATTAGAGCAAGAGATGCTGGCTGCAGACCTCCACTGTCAGGCACCTACCTCCACTGTCAGGCACCTCCACTGTCCAGAAATGAACGGGATATATTTCAAAATAAAACTGCAGACGTCCACTGTCATGCCCGGAAATGCAAGGGATACATTTAAAAATGAAATTGTGAATTCGTGAATGCACTTCCGGTTGAATCGTTTTCCTCACAAATGAATTAATTAGTAAACAATGACATAAAATCTTTCAATTCCCGGTCTATTGTATATTTCGTTTTTATAGTAAACTTTTGTTTGGTCAGTGCACTTGCATTTTCTCTTCTCACAGTAACAGTGTTACACACATTAGTAGCTGTAAACACTCAGCATTAGAAAAATACATACGTTGGTTTGGTGCTTACATAAGGAGTAAACATTTATAGTCATCACTTTAAAAGTTACATACGTTGTTATTTGCTATTTGTTTCTGTGGATATAAATGTACAGCACAAACACACTAGCTATTCAAGTAATTGCACTGTTTAAAGAATGTATAATGAAACAAATGATTGTAACAGTGAGAAGTGTCCAGCACAGCAGGGACACACACTGTTGCTGACTCCTATTTCTTCTACTGGCTATTTCAGGTGGCTATTTCAGGAATGTCTCAAAAAGGTTTGCACAGACAATGCAAATGAGCTGCACCCTTAGAAGGAAAACACCCTATTTTGAGCAGCTAAAATATAACCATATAAGGCAGCTATGTATAGAACAGGAAGACAAGGAGTGACGTCAGTATGGAATGTCTTGTTTTCTCTATAGCAGCTGTTATCAGCCTAATGAGAGGGAACGGATACAGGAAGACAGCACAACCACACGTAACTATATAGCTAAAAACATAGAAATACAAATCAGAAGGGAACCAAACATGTCTGCCATCCAGCTTTCTAAGGGCGCAGGCAAATGCGGATGACGGCACGTGGTCAATGGAGTGGAACAAATAAAAAGTAATGTACAATTGCTGCTGACAGAAACCTAGTCCTATCATACGCACCTCCAACTCCAAACATATTAAACTTTTGTCTCAAACCTTTTAGATAAAATGAAACTGTTTAGTAACCAGTCCCTTATTGTTAGCTCGCAGGCGGGAAAACCCTGGCAAGTTTCTGACCCTAATTGTCTTGTTTTTCTTTAACTCAACTCTATAGCCAAATTGTATACACCTGGAAAACACTATGTATAGTAAAGTAAAATGTTAAACAAATAATTAACGGTCTAATACAAATCCCTAATCGTCCTACACTTGGTCCTGTCCCTGTGAAACCCAAGCTTTAATCATTGCCCACATAACAACCCTAGAATGACACATCCCCCCAACATGTACAACTGAATTAGGTTTTTTGCATTATTTGCTCACAGCTGCTGGATGTTGTCTTTCTTCTTTCTTGTTGATGGTTTGGCACACCATGTGTAGGAGGGAGCGCTTATTTCACCTCCTCCCGTCTCCAAGTCTTCTTCTTCGGCCCCAGGGGTAGACTGCCTGGTGCCCTGATCATCACCCGGGGATATTCTGCCCTGTGTGGGGGGATCTATTCTGAGCCAGCCGCTCAGTGCTCTCAGCTTGAAGATCCTTTTGGACCTCAGTTAGGGAAGCGTTTTGGTTCCCTGCCAGGCACACTGGCTCCTGTGAAACCAGGTGTCGCCTTTGCCCTTCACATGCAGCGTAGGAGGTCCTCTCCGTGACCTGGAATGGCCCTGTCCAGGCGGTTCGGACCATTTCCGTTTGATGACTCCAACAAAACCCACTCTGTTCTGGAGGTGCTGTCTTCGTGCACTCTCCTTCACCTGTTGGAAAATACTGACACCAAGCCCTGTAGTTCATGGAAGTAAGCTTTAGAGATTAGATTTTGATCATCACTTCTCATCAGAGGTAAATTAGGTATTGTCGGGGAAAAGCCCCCCCCGGGAGTTCATGTGGGGGTGAACCCATATCTGATTGACTGAGCTCCTAATAGACATAAGAACCAAGGTAACCATCAACAATTCAATTTGGTCTGTGCACAGATTTTGCCAGTTTGCTTTTACCTTATTATTCGTTCCACTTTTGTGAGTGGGTGATACCAAAAGAGTGTTTTAACCCCAACATTACCTCTACTGCTGAGAGTCCTGGTTTTTGAATGTTCCCATTCACTGATCTGATCTTTCCAGGAAACCATGCCGGGGGATATACTGATTTACCAGAAACTTGATTACACTTACCATCTTCCTTCTTGGTGGGCATGCCTCGGGCCATCCGTATACATATCCACACACATCAACACATACCTGTACCCTCTAACTGAGTCTATCATATCCGTGTAGTCTATAATAATTCTCTCCCTGACTTTGTCTCTAAGGGGTACCTACCTGGTTTCTGGTCTACAGTTGGTCTGCATTGAATTTTTCATGTTCACATGTTTTGATTAGTACTGGGCCATATCTTTCAAGAAAGATGCCACCAATTCAAGTTCTCATCATTTGGCCACCCACCTGTCCCACTCCATGTGCCCTCCATCCAGCATGACACTTATGTACATCAGTATTACTCATTTGAGTGATAAGATAGGAAGCCGATAGCTGTGTAACTGCTCAGCAGCCTGACAAGTGATTGTTTAAGTGAAATAAACCGCTGCTTCAGCCTCTGAGTCCACTCCAAATTGCAGTCAGGTTACCATAGCCTATTGTCTAACAAGGTCTCTTAGTGGTTGTGTCAGTCGTGTAGTTGGCTACATAGCTACGGCTGTACCTGTCAGGCCTAAAAAAGGAGAGCATGTCTTTTACCTTAATTGGCTTAGGGTGTGTAAAATGTTAATCGTGTTCTGGAGACATGCTGACCCCTTTTGTGATATCTACGCCCTAGAATGAGACCTGCTTTCTAGCTTGAAGTTTGATCTTGCTTACTTGAAACTGCTTGTTTGTTGTAGGACGTATCGTGTCACGTTGAATACAAGAGGCTGCTGTAGGTGCGGCTACCAGTAGATCATCTACATATTGTACTAGTGTATGTCGTGGGTAAAGGACAGTCACTCATGCTCTTTGAGTACCTGATTAAACAGACCAGGAGAAAAGTGCAAACCTTGTGGCAGCCGTAGTATCGCAACTGGTAACCCTTGTAGGTAACTGAAAACAACTCTCGCATTCTTCTGCTAGGGGAAGACAAAAGAAGCGTTAGCCAAATCAATGCAGGAAATCAACTCTGAGAGGGGTCCAGGTTTGCTAGAGCCACAGATGGTCAGGTAATTTCAATCATTTCTGCTGTCAGGTAGTGGTCTCTTCTCCCTACCATGGTGCCTGGGGATGTGGTCGTGTTTCATGACAGCAGCGTTAGATGCTATTATTACTATTTTGTACGTTTGGCCAAGACAGAGTACTGTACCTGTAGTATGTGAGTGTTCTGCCATCAGTCTGGGCTAACGCCTCTTTACCACGCCTCCTAATCTTTAGCTTGGTGTTGTGGATGCAGCGCTAGAAAGACATGTGGTGGGCAGCTTCGTCTGACATCAGGCAACACTGCAACAGCTTAGGACGCAGATCACCCCTGCAGTTACTCTTCGTGTGCCACATAAATATTTCGAATTCCAATTGTTCAGCTTTTTAACTCAGGTGGTCCTGAATTGTCTTGGTACCAATCATGTCTGGCAAAGCTGTCAAAGAAGAGGGTACGTGAGGGGGTCAGGAGGAGAGACATACCGGCTTCGAGAATGGTGATCCGGGCTTCCAACTCCTGTTAAACAGAGAGATACCGCGTTTCTCGGGAGTTTCAGGTGTTTACATTCGTCATAGATGTTTCAGCATAACTGTTCTTCCACAGGTCGAGGAGATACTGCCCCCCCTGTGTTAGTACTGGCACCTGAACCAGTTCCATCTGGGCAGAGTTACCATTAGTCCCCACAGGGGGACACAGAAGAGATACGGCACTGTGAGTGAAGTGCACAGATGGATGTTTTTATAGTCTGTCCACCCAACGGGGTGAGAAGTGGGCACTGTGGTTGGCAGAGTCTGTTTTTTTTCGAAGAAGCGCCATTACCGTGGATAGTCTTCATGGCAGGTGTCTGAGGCGGCAGGTAGAGGAGGACCATCTTTGTCCCAGTTTACGTCCTGCCGGTTTTGGGTTACCGGAATCTTCCCGTCATGCAGGTAGGGACAATCACGTGCTCAGTGTCCCTGCCCTTACAGTAGTAACAGCGGTCTCCTCCCCGCGCTCCCCTTGGGACTCGCGCCCCCCTTTCCTCGACCCCTCTCCCATCCTCGACCTCTCATTGGTCCGGCCCCACCTCCCATGCAAACTGCGAGATGGTTGTGGCACTTTAAAGGGGAACAGGATAAAGATCAGGAGTCCCTGGCGGCTCAGCGGCTTACCATCACCTTAAGTGGTGTGATTTGTCTTAATTTTTCTTATCATTTACTTTTTGTTTCGTCTCAAGTATCTGATCCAAACGCTGTGTTGTAGATCTTTAATTGTGTCTTGCTCGCCCTCATGTGTGTCTTGTGCTCTTGATAAGTGGGAGTATAAGATGTTTTTCCCACACGTGACTCACCCCCAGTGGCCTATAGTACTCTACACGACCTCCCCCCAAAAAATATCAACATCAAGGGCCTAATGACTATAAGATTTAGAAAATGTTATAATTGAATATAATATGAAACATTTGGGATGCACTAGCTACCTGTTCAGCCTCATATATGCTAATGAAATGAATGCATTTTAGTATAATAGCAAACATTAAAGAACCAACTGTAATATTGTGCTACTGGGCATTAACATGTGTTTCAGGGAGCGAAAGATATGACGACTAGTTTAGGACTATAAGTAAATAGTAAATAAATATGGTAAGTTGGTAACATGCTTGCTTGTATAACATCAGATACAGTATAGTGCTGTAAAAATGAATGATTAATCCCAAGTGATTCATCAAAAATAATAATAATAATTCTCATAAAAACAACAACTACAGATTTCTCTTGAGTCTGCTTCTGCTACGAACATTTTCGCACTCGGGCTACATAAATTCTCCTTGCTTGCGTGTGACATGATTTGTAATGTGCAGGGCGATGCATCACGTACAAGACCGATAGTGTTTCAAGATGGTATATGTTAACTTCTCATCCAGTCACATCAAATTCACTCTATCGTGGAGTGTTTTGTGAAAGTTGGTACAGGAAACGTTAACTTTACACGTGGTAAATAAGATTTACAGCCCCACTGCTCTCTACACTGTTTCTCTAATGCAGACTGACCCACACGTTGTCACAGGCAGGAATGCTTTAAAGAGCTGTTCTCGATCACAGCTTTTCTTTAATCATGCAAGCTTGTCTCAAGTTTTTTTCTCGCATCATTTTTATTATTATTATTATTAATAATATTGTTTCCAGTGAGCCTCTTATCAATGAAAAGAAAAATACATCAACAAACAGCAGCAGGATTAAATACAATCGAGCAGCGTTTTGCAGCCTTGTGTACAGTTTCAGTGTGATGGTGAGCTCTAGCTTTTCTGTCATCACTAATACTGTGGATAATCAAAGAAGCTCCGAAGCTTACAGATCTGTTATATATTTAGAATACGAGATTCAGCAACTGAGAGACAATCAGGCTACATTCATGATTTTTTTAACCATCAAACAACAAATAATTGTTATTGATTATCATTCTAAAGTTTCAGGGCGTCTCACGTGTTGACCTAAACTTTAATGAGTCTCAAAATGACGCCAAAGCTCTGTTGAGGAGTCCATGACTCGCTGAGCAGCTAACTTAGTGCCGTGCTCCGTGTTTAGATCCCTCCTGTGTGGGTCTTTACACTGTTCATTGGTCAGGCGTGCACACACTGTAAACGATACCATTGGCTGTAGAGTGTGCAATCTGGCCAAGAAAATCAGCCATCAGCCAACACTTTTGTTCTCCTCCATCTATGTTGATCTCATAAGTCGCCTCTGTGAAGACTGAATGACTGCAAGAGCTAGGGGGCAGGGGAGCAGGTGAGAGAGCGCACCTGGGTGAGTCAGGTAATGACGTACGGCGCACGAGTAGGTTGATGTGAGATAGGGACTGTTGTGTTGGTTTTTTTGGCGTGGTTACGGCCGACAGTAAACCGAGTCCTGTCACCAAACCTTCAACAATAAATGCATTTTGTTCATAGCGCCTTGTCATTCATCACGTGTCGCGCTGGACGCTAAGTAGTAACGAGTAAGATTGTAGCACATGAAATGTATCGGAGTAAAGTATAAATCATCAAATATATAGTGCAGTAAAAGTAGAAGTTGGGGAAAAAGTACAGATACTGCATTTTAGTACTTAAGTACAGTACTTAAGTAGTTCCACTTTATCACTATACATCTCTGTTTGTTAGTTGGATTTGGGCCTGTTGTTCAATCTTGTGTATGTCTGCGTTGTACAAAGGGATCGTCTTTGTCAGTCTCAGGCTCTTCTGGCTTCTGAGTGTAATATCATATAGGTCTATTTTTGGTTGACAGGGTGTCAGCGTCACTTCCTTGTTGAGATACAGTCCAGTCTGAGTCTGGGTCATCGTCAATGTGTAGCTTACCCTCTGTAAGCTGTATGGTGGGATAAATACCCACCGTGAGCGGTGCACTAGGAGGGCATGGAGGTGGAGATGTAGTTGCGAGTCGGATCTACCTTCTGTTGGCGTTCCCTTCGTCCTTATTCAAACGTTCAATGCTTTGCCACCAGACTGCCAGCTCAGACCCATCCCCGTCGACTTGATCTAGATCTTTCCCTTCCTTTCTCCACTTGCCTTTCTGCAGTCTACCTGCCTTCTTTTCCTTCTCTTATGCCTCATCTCTCCTGACTACACATTCCTTCTCTTTCTGCCATAACCAGGCTCCTAAGGAGCCTGTATCGGACAACTTTTTGCCCTTATGTTTAACTAGCTGTTCCTTCACACTCCTTAGCCTAGCCTCCTTATCTTTTCTCTCTATAACTCTGGCCGTAGCCATTATATAATAATAATAATAAAATAAAATAATATAATAATAATAATAATAATATAATTTGTTTTTCAAAGGGCTTCCAGGTCCCCACGGGGCCCCATCCACGTCATCTTTATCAAATCACCTTTCATTCTACACTATCCTTTAATCCTAGCTAAACTTTGAAGCCACTGGTTTGTATGGAATAGCCCCAAACAACCAGTCCTATTCAGTGGTAGAGTCAGAGCAGCCAGTCAGTTTATGTCTGTTTTTTTTTTGTTTTTTTTCAAGACACTGCTCTATATGACTCTTACTGAAGACACTTCAAAGTTATAGGTTTTACACACTTAATTTCTCTCACAAAACACAAACAGACAGTTAAACATCAGGGATACAACAACATTTGCAATTTAACGCAACATTTAACACAATACTTCAACACATAATTTTCAGCAGAGCATTTAAAACACATTTACAATTTAATTATACCTCACGGGACTCTAACCCAGCCTTTGTGGCGATCTTTATGGGACTCTAACCCAAGGGACTCTAACCCAACAGACTACACAGAATTTACGGAGATCAACTCCGAGGGCCCCAAACCCAGTAGAATTTACGAAGTACCGCTTCGAGGGCCCAAACCGTAGAATTCGGGGGCCTTGAACTCCCCGGGCCTCAAACCCAGCCGCCAACCCAGGGCACCGTCTTCGCGCAATGACGGCTTGTCCGCCACGACCAGGCAGTCTGTTGTTATCTTTTTTGCCAATTGAGGTATTCACACTTTTTTTCACTCAAAACTTATTTCTGGCCGTTTACTAAACTTTGCAACGATCTCACGCTGTTAAATTTAGAGACTTCACACTCACAGATCCGGACACTAATTTGGTATTTTCAATATGCAGAATTCGAGTTAAACAGGCTTGCGCTCACCATATTTAGACGCGGTCTGTGTCCTTTCTCGCTTGTGTTCGTCCTTTAAGCCAAAACCAGCTCTTCCTGCATCCCGGACGAGCCCCCAAAACGTTGAGGCAATCTTAATTCACCTCCCCGAATTGGTTGATGCAGGATGAGCATCAGAAGACGGATTCGCAAAGTATTATTCAGGTTGTAACAACAGCTGTTGGAGATCCTACCACAGAAAATACATCGTTACAGCACTGAGCCAAGTAAGATCTGAAGAGTCTTCCTGGCTTCATCTCTTATACTGTTCTACACCTGTTCC
>NC_040015.1:1003027-1040722 GCF_000972845.2 Larimichthys crocea | reverse complement strand
ACTGACTCACTCCTTGTCTTCCTGTTCATACATAGCTGCCTTAATGGTTATATTTTAGCTGCTCAAAATAGGGGTTTTCCTTCTAAGGGTGCAGCTCATTTGCATTGTCGGTGCAAACCTTTTTGAGACATTCTGAAATAGCCACCTGAAATAGCCAGTAGAAGAAATAGGAGTCAGCAACAGTGTGTGTCCCTGCTGTGCTGGACACTTCTCACGTTAAAATCATTTGTTTCATTAATCATTCTTTAAACAGTGTAATTATTGAATAGCTAGTGTGTTTGTCTGTACATTTATATCCACAGAACAAATAGCAAATAACAACGTATGTAACTTTTAAAGTGATGACTATAAATGTTTACTCCTTATGTAAGCACCAAACCAACGTATTATTTTTCTAATGCTGAGTGTTTACAGCTACTAATGTGTGTAACACTGTTACTGTGAGAAGAGAAAATGCAAGTGCACTGACCAAACAAAAGTTTACTATAAAAACGAAATATACAATACCGGGAATTGAAAGATTTTAGCATTGTTTACTAATTAATTCATTTGGGAGGAAAACGATTCAACCGGAAGTGCATTCACGAATTCACAATTTCATTTTTAAATGTATCCCTTGCATTTCCGGCATGACAGTGGACGTCTGCAGTTTATTTTGAAATATATCCGTTCATTTCTGGACAGTGGAGGTGCCTGACAGTGGAGGTAGGTGCCTGACAGTGGAGGTCTGCAGCCAGCATCTCTTGCTCTAATTGGCAGATTACCTCGTGATTAGTCAGCTGATTGGCTATTCCTCTCAGTGTGTGATCACCGACTTAAAATGATCCAATAGCGTGTTGTCGGAGGAGACATTTAAATGAAGTGCAGCCCTGACAGAATAATCATCTCCCTGATACACACACCACACACACACACACACACACACACACACAACACACACACACACACCACTGTTGTTACAGATCTCCATGGCAACAGGTTTGTTTATTGTCTGACCTGCTGTCTCTTTAGCTGAATGTACTATTCCAGGAGCCGTGACACACACAGTAACAAATCGATGTCTGTGTGAATTCATTTGGATTTTCAGCGGTGAAACTTGGTACAGTGGTTATTTACAACGTAAACTGGATTTTTGTGAGAAATGATTACTGTGTTATGGAAGCTGCTCCTTCCACGATCAGTGAATTCAGGGCAGTCACGTAGGATGAAGGGAAATTTACTGAAATCAGTGAGGAAACAAAACACAAGAAGCAGTCAAAGAAGACATTAAAATGCATTAAACACTAAATGTATGAAGTTTGAACTTACTTTGGTTACAGCTGCTCTATGATAATCAGTGAAGCATCCATGGTATGTCAATGGTTGACATCTTTAACAGCAGGAGATACTGTGGAGCTCATGTAGAACAAAAAATAACATCAGTAACAACACAGGAATAGCGTTGCATGCATGCTGGAAGGCTTCCAACACATCCAGTTCATGGTAGGTAGGACTGACGGTGAAGGCTGAGGGTATCCTGGTGGATACATCCGTAACTCACCTCAGTAGTGTACGTTATTCCATTTAGATAGACTGTAGCAGCCCTCACAATCACTCATAGGCTGTATCAAACAGCGTCAAAAGAGAGAAAGTGTTTGATTGGATGTAAAATTAGTACACGCCCCCAGTGTGGATGAGTCATAACATTTTCTATGATTTATCAGGAAGACAAACTCTAAAACATGACTTTGTGTCACTGTTGGTCCAGATACTGGAGGACAGAGGACAGATGTGATAGAAACACTTAAAGTTCATGTCTGGTCCCAGTAGGTAACAGAAACCTCGATCTCACGGAGACACATAAGTTGGTCAAAAAATGCGATCAGGTGAAAAAAAAAAAGAGAAAATACCAACATGCTGTCAGTGATCTGATCTTTCTGAACCTTAACACGTATTAATTACTACCCAAACCCACAACATGTGGAGGACCTGAACTGTAAGAGATACATCATTTAAAAATGCCACTATCTGGTTATTTGTAAAGTTATTTTTTGTGATGTAAAAAATAAACAACAAAAAAATGAGCAGGTCAGGATGAGTATTCAGCCTCAGAGTGGGAGTCTGCATTTCTGAGAGCACACTGTTCAGCTGCTGAGTCATCCTCACATTAAGGAATGATTCAGTTTGAGAGATTCCTCCGTTCACTCACAGCAGCACAGACTGATGTTACTCTCGGAGGTCTGTTTATAGACATCCTTTAGTGAAGTCTGGAACAGTACAGATTGACTTCGGATGTCATCCACTTACTCAAACTGAACAAGAAAAGAAGTTTCACAATGCTGCTGTTATGTTCAGACAATTAAAACGGTGTGATTAAGACAGGTAGCAAACAAGACCTCTCTGTCAAAGTCAAACCTCTATGAACAGATATCAACATAAAAATACAGAATCTGCAGGTGAGGGACTAACGAGTTCTGTTTGTCAGTCTGAGTAGTATTGATCACGTTTAAACGGACTTTGGTTGCAACAGTCCATGCTATGAGCAAACGAGGCAGAACACCTCAGCCGCAATGCAATCTGGGAACCTGTCAGCTATCATCTGACGAGAATTCACTTTTATACCAACTGCTCAAATGCAGATATCTGCATATAGAGAGAAAAGAGGGTCTGAAACAAAGTAACAACAAAAGAATCATCTCATGTTTCACCACCAAACTGTCCTCGGTCCATTATAGCTCTCGCCAGCAGTAAATCAGCGGTTTAAATAAAATAAACTTAAAACATCCTAAAAAAGATTCAGGAGACCTAAAAGTGACCTCAGAGACACAAAATGACTTAAAGAGAGTCAGAGTGACCTAAAGAGACAAAGTTTAACATTCCCACACTTTGCAGCTGGATGATCTTTGGTTGGGGTATGTGATGATGAGAGTATTTTGTGGTTCAGTTAGTAATGGATGTCATCCTGCTGCATTTTCAGCGTTTGACTGAAAATAAAGTTTCTTCCAACTCGACCACGAGAGCCCGTTTGTCAGAAAAACAAAAGTGCTTGAGTCATTTCAACAAAGGAGCAGTTTTCCAAGTCTTGGACCTCTTATCTCCGTCTGTGCTGCTGATGACAAAGTTCTGCCGTCATGAAGTTCGTGCCTTAGCACATCTACTCGACTCATCACCATCGTACTGTTTTAACACGCGGCTCTATAAATAAGGAGATCCTTTGACGCACATTTCCAGCCTGCGGATTACAGGGAGCTGAACCCTGGCAGAGTGAATCAGCAGAGACGAAGGATGAAGATTTTACAGCAAATACAGATGAAGCAGGAGGAACAAACCATCAGCACTTCTTTTGATGGGATTATACTGGACCGTCATGAAAATTTAATCTCATGCGGGAGAAAATCACTTCCTCCACATTAATCTGCATCAGGATGCGGTAGCTGATCTGGAGCTACCTGAGGCCTGATTTAGAAAACACCTGAGACCAAACTGTAAGGACTGTCAACCGCTGCTGTCGTTGGTTAGCACCTTGTAAACTGTCTTCACACCACGTCTGACTTTTTTAAAATTGATTATTGATGATATTTTCTGCCTTTTACACAGTGCATGTATCATTTACCTTTCTGAAATAATAAAATGATTTTAACATTTCTGTTTGAGAGCTTGTGGATGAGTTATTCTGTTTTATTGATGCATCAAATTCACAATATTTTCAAACTAAACACGTCTGGTTTCTCTTGAGTGACCCGCCCCTCAACTCGTGGAGGTGATGAGATTTAAGAATGCTGCACCTTTTTTTTTATGGTATAATAAAATAGAATTAAGGTTTATCAATCAAGATTGATGTGATTGTTACACACACACACCATATGCCACCTCATCCTTAGTAATAAATGGAAGTTAAAGTGTAGGAGGGTTTGCAGAAGTGTGTCTTGTCGTTGTGGGTGTGTGTGGGTGTGTGTGTGTGTGTGTACATCTGTGTATGGCATTGTGTACGTCTCCTAGCAACCAACACTTCCCTTTGTGTCTGTCTGTGCACGGTGCTCTGAGGAAGCTCACATTCAACAGGTGTGTGTCATCAACACATCTGTCGCATCTGTGTATGTCAGTGTGTACAGACAGACAGACAGACAGACAGACGCTGTACAGCTGCATCATCATTGTTTCTAAATTGTTCTGCCTCGTTCTCTTCTGTAGACGTCTACAATGCAAAGCTCTGATTGCTTGTTTGGTGCCCAATAAATGGAAACATCAGGACAGATCAGAGCTTCAGAGGCTGGAAACCTCCGCAGGAGGCGCTGCACTGCAAGAAAAGGTCGAGTTCACAAAAAATATCGCCGTCCCTGCAGATGTTTTTGACTCACTTTGTAAACTTTGTTTTGTTACTCACCTCTGTTCATCCATCTGTCAGTTCAGAGTCATCGCTGCCACAGAGGAGGAGGAAGAAGGTAATGTTTAGGACCATTCTGCTACTTTAGGCCAACAAAACACTGTAAAAGAAAACACACATTTGTTGTTTTTGTTTTTTTGTTTATTTACTGTTATTTTAAGTATCATGCCATTAATGACAAATTAGTTTTTACAAAAATTAAGTATTGTCTTATTTTTTAATTACATACAATTTCTGTCAAATGACAATAATTATCTGTAATTAAGTAGTGGCTCATTATGTAAATATTCGGTCCAAACTAACATTTTTCTTTGTTCTTTTATTTTATTTTATTTTAAGTTTTACAGTTTTTGTGAACATTCACTTGATTGAAGGTGTTTGACTGTAATAATTCAGCGAAAGCGTAGAATAACAGTGTTTCTCGTAAAACCTTGACTGAAAATTTCAGTGAATGTATAGCTTTTGACATTTATTTGAATTATGATTTTATTTTAGGGCTTTGCTTGCTGCTGACAGGCATAGACACATATGGCATATGTTTTTGTTTGTTTGTTTGTTGCTGACAGTGAATCAAAAAAGAGTAAGTATTTCTACACAATAGTCTAATTAAAAATTTGAATGTAACCTGCAGAAATGTCCAAATGTTTGGGGATTTTCAGAGTCAGAGAACAGACAACTTCCCCAGTTTATTTAACAGATTATCCCAGAGGCATAAACACAAACACGTCCTCAGATCTCTGCATTTACATGTGAAACCTCACTTTTCACAATTAAGACTCGACACTCTCACAATCATCATCCATCAGTCCAGCAGCAGGCTTCCCTCTCTCCTCTCCTCCTTCCCTCCCGCCTCCTCCTCCTCTCCAGCCACTGTTGACGCCATGGCTCTGTCACCCGCATCACGGTATCCACGCTGCTCTCGGGTCCAGTCATGTAGTCCTTATGTCTCCTTAACTCCCTGTGTACTCACATCCTGTCTCTGGCTCTTCTGCCTTTTCCTCTTGTTGTGGTTTTTAATCAGTTCGTTTTTTGTCGGAAACTTGTTTTTTTGCGCTTTTGGAGAGTTTCGTGCGTCCGAGCAATCTCGCACTCTCCACGCTTAAAATCCCTCTCTGGTTTGCTCCACCTGGACTGTCGACTCCCGCTCCGCCGTTAATTTCCCCATTCAATCACCGCGCGGTCATTATCATCGCGTGACTCCAATGTGTTCTTGGCACGGTTGGAAACCACCGGGAAAAGGTTCATATGAGTTGCGCCTCCGGTGATCCGTCGCCCAGCCCGCTCCCGTTCTAGGGGGACAATAACATCAACACCGGCACCGGGGAGGAGGAGGAGGAGGTGGTGGTGTGGTGGTGGAGGAGGAGGAGGAGGTGGCGGCGGTGGTGTGATCTCTCCACATCCAGATCGGTCTGAGCAGGGAGCCGGTGCTGCTAGACGCCGCAGAGCTCAGCCTCAGTCAGGTCCGGGAAGTGGCGTGCTCCATCGTGGACAAGAAGTAACCAGTAACCAAAACCAAATCCTCATCAAACCCTCCAAGTCCTGGAAGATTTGTAGTAATGTGTCGAAACGTTCAAAAAGTTAAAGTAGCTTGAAAATAAACACGATTTTTGTTTGGTTTGGTCCAGCTGTCAGAAATATCTCAGAGAACATCAAACAGTCAGTGAGAGGATCTGTGTTAATAACTGAAAACAAAAAAAAAGTTAGATAAATTAATGTGGAGAAACTTAGAATCATGGCCGGATCAACATGCTGAAGGGCCTGGGCAAATTAAGCTGCTGGCCCTTACGTTATTTAATCTGCAGGATTTACAGGTTATGTACATTATCCTAAACTAAATTCCAACTCAGGAGCACTGTACAGTCAGGACTACTGATGTTTGTCACATCATATTTGATCTGCATCTGAAACACACTTTAACCAGAACCGTGACACAGCCACAGTCTTCATCAGAGGATGGGGTTTACCCAGTTGCCATGGAGATGACTGAGTTGTCATGACCAAAGTACGGAACTGTGGTTGGTTATGACATGGTTAGGACGCCCTCTTCCACATGCATGGTGCATATATGTGTGTGTTGTGGTGTGTGTGTGTGTGTTTGTGTATCAAGTCCTGAATGGACAAGGTTTGTTTAGGCTCAGGGTCAGAGTGCTGGCAGTCTACCATCCCCTGGCCCCTACCAGAGTCAGGAAGCTTGATAGTATTAGAACCTCTGTTGAGTTCAACATTTATTGTTAGAAAGTCAATCAAACAATATGACAGAGACTCAAGAGAAACTCCTGAGAACAAAGACTATAAAGAGATGCAAAATTATCACAAAGGGATGACAAAACAACCACAATGAGACTCAAAACAGCTACAACAGACAAATACCATGATGAGACGCCAAACGATCGTGACCGTGAAGTGATACAGTAACACAAATTAACTACGAACAGATGCAAAACATCCACACGAAAAAAGGCGAAACAACTGCCCAGAGAACAAATGACCTGAAATGATGCAGAAAGACTGCAGACAACTATAGATACTCAAAACGACCACAAAAAATTTTTCTGCCTTTTATAGCATATCCTGCTAAAATCAAACTTGTGACTATAAGCTCATCTGTATTGACGGAGGTGCTTTGGAAAGTCAAAAGTTTACATGTGTATGCGATATGTTTTATATGGGACTGTTTGTCATTGGCTCATGTCTTTTCAGACTCACTGATTGGCTAAAAAAACTGATATTGACTTTGACATAGAAACACTGACACCCTAATGAAAACGTTGCCTGTTATGGATGTGTGGTGCTGAAAGTCTGTGACGGTAGCTGAATTTCCTACAGACAGTGTGTGTGTGTGTGTGTGTCTGTGAGGGGAATATTCAATACCTAACATGTGTGGATAATGTGCAGTGCCACAGGCGAGGCCACTATAGTAACTGTAATTTTCATCAATGTTCGGCTTTAACTCTCGTGACCTCCTGGACTCTCATGTGGGTTCGGATTCATGTCCGGACAGTAAAACACATCAAAAAACACGTCACACACCTTTCCCCTCTCTTATGACCAAACATTTTAATCAAAGTGGTGTCTGACTCATTTACACACTGAAGATGAGTGAATTAGACCAATAATGATTCAAAAAGGGACACATTTATTTGAGACATAATTTTCTCCTCAGATGACAACACATCGTCACCTTGTTGTTTCTTTCATTTACGGCTGTGACAGTGTGATGTTTGACTGCAGCTTGGGAAAGAGTCCTGCAAACGGCAAGACCTCTAGCAAGTGTGGGTTTTGTTTTCTGTTTTCAGTACTAATTGTATCAAAATCAAAATAGAGAACAAATAGACATGACTCCTGAGCATTCAAGGCTCTGATTGGCTAGTAGTCCTTGCCTCTGTTTGTTGGGTTAGGGTTAGCTGATCTGAGGCAGATTCATGTGGTTTGTTACAAAAAAAGCAGTCATAATTACATGGGAAGCGCCATTTTGTTTTCTAAGGCTGGTGAAGACATAGCCACCAGTATTTATTACAAAGTGAGTCAAAAAACATCTGCAGGACGGGCGATATTTTTTGTGAACTCTGACCTTTTCTGCAGTTGCATTGCAGCGCCTCCTGCGGGAGGTAGGTTTTCCAGGCCTCCTGAAGCTCTGATCTGTCCTGTGTTTCCATTATTGGAAGCCAGCACAAAACAAGTCCCATCAGAGCTTTGCCTTGTAGACGTCTTAAAAAGAAGAGAAGAACGAGGCAAACCAGATTTAGACACAATGATGTGTGATTGCCGACAGCTTCCAGCTGTAAGCTAGCGCTTGCTACAGGCCTCTAGTTGTGTTTGTATTTTGTTCTGTTTTGCAGCTTTGTACAGCGTCTGTTCTGTTCTGTCTGTCTTGTCTTGTAACACACTCTGACATTACCCGACAGATTGCAGACAGATTGTGTTGAGACACACCTGTGACTGTGAGGCTTTCCTCAGAGCACCGCTCCGCCTGCACCTGCCACCCTCCCGCTTCCCCGCGCCCCGCGCACGCTATCCGCCTTTTGCACCGGACAGAACCGACAGACCAAAGCACCACGGGAAGGTGTTGGTGCTAGGGGCGTGCTAGGAGACGTTACACCACACAAATGCATACACAGATGTACACACCCCACACACCCACACACCACAGACCAAGCACACTTCTGCAAACCCCTACACTTTAACTTCCATTTTACTAAGGATGAGGGGTGATGTGGCATCTGTGTTGTGCTTGTGTGTAACAAATCCCTCAATCTCACTCTTGATTGATATAACATTAATTCTAATTTTTATTTTATTACCATAAAAAAAAGAGGGGTTGCAGCCGCATTTCTTAAATTCCTCCCCTCCCCGAAGTTGCGGCAGGCGGGTGGTCAGTCACTTCAAGAGAACCCAGGAGTCGCAGACAGACGTTTGTTTTTTGTTAGTTTGAAAAAATATATTTGTGATTTGATGCATCATTTTATTAACCAGAATAACAGAATAACTCATCCCCAAGCTCTCAAACAGAAAATGTTAAAATCATTTTTATTATTTCGAAAAGGTAAAATTATTATTAAAAATAAATTCAATTTAAAAATGGATACATCACTGTGTACAAGGCAAGAGAAAAGAAAAATATCATCAATTCAATTCAATTTTTAAAACAGTCAGTCGTGGTGTGATGGACAGTTTACAAGGTGCTTTAACCAAATAGAGCAGAGGGTTTTTGGGTTTTTTGGAAGTCCTTTACAGGTTGGTCTCAGGGTGTTTTCTACATCATGGCCTCAGGTCAGCTCCAGATCCAGCTACCGCATTAATGGCAGATTAATTGTGAGGGGGAGAAGTGATTTTCTCCAGCATGAAGATTTTTTTTTGAAGATTACCCACAGCCATGAGATTTTTAAATTTTATGACGTTCCCAGTTCAGAATATCCCCATCCAAAGAGAAGTGTAAGAGCTGCGATGGTGGTTTGCTTCCTCCTGCTTTCATCTGTATTTTGCTTTGTCACATCTTCACATCCTTCGTCTCTGCATGTGATTACTATGCAGGGGGTTCAGTCCCTGGTTAGTGTCCTGTCGATTTTAGTTCTCTGCCCAGGGTTTCGGTTTTTTCAGCTCCCTGTAGGATCACGCAGGCTGGGAAATGTGGAAATGTTTTGCAGTTCACATTGCAAAGTTTAGTCAAAGGATAAGTCACAAAAGGATCGTCCTTCTTTATAGAGCTGCGTGTTTAAAACAGTACGATTGGTGATGTTGATTGTGATGAAAAAGTCAGAGTTAGATTGTGAGTCAGAGTAGATGATTGCCTTAGGCACTGATGAACTTCATTGACGGCAGGAGAGCATGAACTTTTGTCAAGAGAGAGAACTTTAGTCATCAGGCAGCAAGGCAAAAGACGCGGATGATTTATAAAGAGAGTCCAAGACTTGGAAAACTGCTCCTTTTGTTTGCAAATGGACTCAAACATTCTGGTTTTTTGAAAAACGGGCTCTCGTGTTGGTCGGTTGGAAGAAACTTTTTATTAGAAGAAGAAAACTTCAGAAACTTTTATAAGAACAGAAAAACTTTATTTAGAAGGACGCAACCTTTATTTCAGTCAAAGCTGAAATGAAAATGCTGAAAATGAATGAAAATAGAAGCAGGATAGAGACAGGCAGGGGAAGCAGGCAGGAGCACAGGACAGCAGGAAGCAGGATAGGCTAGGGTGTGAAAAAAGAAAAAAATTGAGAAAAATGCAGAGGAAGCAGCAGCAGCAGGAAGCAGGATATTGAAAATGAAAAAAAAAAAAAATGAACATTGGGAAAATTTGCCTGCAGCAGGATGACATCATTACTAACTGAACCACACAAATACCCACTCATCATCATACATCCCAACCCCAAGATCATCCAGCTGCAAGTGTGGGAATGTGTTAAACTTTGTCTCTTTAGGTCACTGACTCTCTTTAAGTCATTTTGTGTCTCTGAGGTCACTTTAGTTTAGTCATCCTGAATCTTTTTTGGATGTTTTAAGTTTATTTTATTTAAACGCTGATTTACTGCTGGCGAGAGCTATAAAATGGACCGAGGACAGTTTGGTGGTGAAAACAGTGAGATGATTTCTTTGTGTTACTTTGTTTTCAGACCCTCTTTTCTCTCTATATGCAGATATTGCAGTTTGAAGGCAGTATTGGAATAAAACTGAATCTCGTCAGATGATAGCTGACAGGTTCTCCCGATTGCATTGCGTGTGAGGTGTTCTGCCTCGTTGTCTTAGCATGGACTGTTGCAACCAAGTCCGTTTAAACGTGATCAATACTACTCAGACTGACAAACGAAACTCGTTGTCCCTCACCTTGCAGATTCTTATTTTTATGTTGATATCTGTTCATAGAGGTTTGACTTTGACAGAGAGGTCTATGTTTGCTACTGCCTTAATCACCACCGTTTTAATTGTCTGAACATTAACAGCATCATTGTGAAACGTTCTTTTCTTGTTCAGGTTTGGTAAGTGGATGACTATCCGAAGTCAATCTGTACTGTTCCCGACTTCACTAAAGGGTGTCTATAAACGACCCCGAGAGTAACATCAGTCTTGCTGCTGTGAGTGAACGGAGGAATCTCTCAAACTGAAATCATTCCTTAATGTAGGATGCTCAGCAGCTGAACAGTGTGCTCTCAGGAAATGCAGACTCCCACTCTGAGGCTGATAACTCATCCTGACCTGCTTCATTTTTTTTGTTTGTTTATTTTTTACATCACAAAAAATAACTTTACAAATAAAACCCAGATAGTGGCATTTTTAATATGATGTTGTATCTCTTAAGTGTCAGGTCTCCCACATGTTGGTGGTTTGGGTGAGTTAAATACTTTGGTAAAGGGTTCAGAAGATCAGATCACTGACAGCATGTTTGGTATTTTCTCTTTTTTTTTTTCACCTGATCGCCCTTTTTGACCAACTTATGTGTCTCAGAGAGATCGAGTTTCTCGGTTACCTACTGGGACCAGACATGAACTTTAAGTGTTTCTATCACATCTGTCCTCTGTCCTCCAGTATTGGAACCCAACAGTGACACAAAGTCATGTTTTCGAGTTTGGTCATTTCTGTAAAATATAGAAACTGTTATGACTCATCGCACTGGGGGGCGTGTACTAATTTACATCCAATCAAACACTTTCTCTCTTTTGCGCTGTTTGATACAGCTATGAGTGATTGTGAGGGCTGCTTACAGTTATCTAATGGAATAACGTTACACTACTGAGGTGAGTTACGGTGTATCCACCAGGATACCTCAGCCTTCACCGTCAGTTCTACCTACATGAACGGGCATGTGTTGGGAAGCCTTCCCGCATGCATGCAACGCTATTCCTGTGTTGTTACTGATGTTATTTTTGTTCTACATTGAGCTCCACAGTACTCATCGCTGTTAAGATGTCACCATTGAACATACCAGTGTGCTTCTGATTATCCTAGAGCAGCTGTAACCAAAGTAAGTTCTAACTTCATACATTTAGTGTTTATGCATTTTATTCTTCTTCTGACTGAACTCTTGTGTTTTTGTTCCTCACTTGAGTTTCAGTAAATTTCCCTTACCTACGTGACTGCCCTAATTCACTGATCGTGACAGGAGCAGCTTCCATAACAAAGTAATCATTTCTCACAAAATCCCATTTACCTCTTTAAATAACCACTGTACCAACGTTCACCGCTGAAAATCCAAATGAATTCACACACACAGAATCAGTTATTGTTACCGTGGTGTGTCACGGCCCTGGAATAGTACATTCAGCTAAAGAGACAGCAGGTAGACAATAAACAAACTGTTGCCATGGAGATCTGTAACAACAGTGTGTGTGTGTGTGTGTGTGTGTGGTGTGTGTGTGGTGTGTGTGTATCCGGAGATGTTATTATTCTGTCAGGGCTGCACTTCATTTAAATGTCTCCTCCGACAAACACGCTATTGGATCATTTTTAAGTCAGGTGATCACACAATCGAGAGGAATAGCCAATCGCTTGACTAATCACAGATAATCTGCCAATAGAGCAGAGATGCTGGCTGCGACCTCCACTGTCAGGCACCTACCTCACGTCGGCACCTCCACTGTCCAGAAATGAACGGGATATATTTCAAATATAAAACTGCAGACGTCACTGTCATGCCCGAAAATGCAAGGGATCCATTAAAAATGAAATGTTGAATTCGTGAATGCACTTCCGGTGAATCGTTTTCTCACAAATGAATTAATTAGTAAACAATGACATAAATCTTCAATTCCCGGTCTATTGTATATTCGTTTTATAGTAAATTGTTTGGTCAGTGCACTTGCTTTTTCTTCTCACAGTAACAGTGTACACACATTAGTAGCTGTAAACACTCAGCATTAGAAAAATACATACGTTGGTTTGGTGCTTACATAAGGAGTAAACTTATAGTCATCACTTTAAAGTTACATACGTGTTATTTGCTATTTGTTTCTGTGGATATAAATGTACACACAAACACACTAGCTATTCAAGTAATTACACTGTTTAAAGAATGTATATGAAACAAATGATTGTAACAGTGAGAAGTGTCCAGCACAGCAGGACACACACTGTTGCTGACTCCTATTTCTTCTACTGGCTATTTCAGGTGGCTATTTCAGGAATGTCTCAAAAAGTTTTCACAGACAATGCAAATGAGCTGCACCCTTAGAAGGAAAACACCCTATTGAGCAGCTAAAATATAACCTATAAGGCAGCTATGTATAGACAGGAAGACAAGGAGTGACGTCAGTGGGTGTGTGTGTTGGTGTGTGGTGTGTGTGTGTGTGCGTGCCTGGTGCTTTTTCTGTGTGTGTGGTGTGTGTGTGTGTGTGTGTGTGTGTGTGTGGGTGCTCTGCCTGTCTGTCTGCCTGTGTGGTGGTGTGTCTGTCTCTCTATCTTTGTGTTTGTGTTTGTGAGAGACAAGGATAAATGGCCGACATTAAAAATGTAGTCTTGATAGGTCTGATATCATAACAGACTTCAAAAAAGTTAGTCAAAGGCATGCTTGAGGTTGCCAAGCAACCAGGGTGAGCTGCAGGTCAGGTAATTAGTCACAGGTGTCTCTCCCACTGAGATGCACAGTATATGTCTGAATGATCCCCTCGAAGGTGGCCAAAAAAAAAACTATAAGGTATGCATCAACCAAAATCTGAAATGACCAGAAGAATGCTCGTCTTGTGTATAATGTCTGTGCCAAGTTTCAGGTGAAAATTGTATAAACTTTGGCCGTAGGACTCAGAGAAAGCACAATTGCTCCCTGCGTCTTCTAGAAAATTCTCGGCTCAAAATAACATGGGAGTATATGAGGCTTTGGTGGGGAGTAGTCGATCAATCAGCCTGTATGGAGCCAAAACTATATGTCAGACAGCTTTGGCAGGCGAATGTGAGTGATACAACAAATTTTGCCACGTTTCTTGTAGAAATCGTGTCTGTAGTGGGCATTTGAGGCCACGGTAGTCAAATCCGTTTTATTTTTTTCACTGATCGTTCTCTCCACTCTCCACTCTAGTCGATGACATCACTCCTAGCTCTGGAAAGTTTTCGCAATACACACCATTCATTTTTTGGCTTCGTTTTTCAAAAACCGTTTGCCGAAACTCTTAGAAAAGCATAGCACAAATGTCCCGGCCGAGCCGCTCGTTTCGATACCCGTTTTGTGTATGTGCAACAAAAACTCTGGGAGGAACCAAAAAAAGGGCGTAAGAAAAAGTTTAAGAATAAGCGCGGTGGATAACATATAGTGTGCGCTTTCAGGCACACTCAACTAGAAAAATTTCTAAAGAAATTTTGAGTGTGCCTGACTCTGGCCCCGTCGTCCCCATGCATTATTACTGACACTGCTCAGCAAATTCAGTACTAGAAAAGAAATTTTGAGAGTGACGAGTGGGCTGTTGCTGGGGGTCTGTATTCAAAAGCGACACCTCAAACAGTCATTTTTAACATGTTTATTTGCACAGGAGCCGCTAGCGCACGTGCTAGCAATTAACATTAGCATTTTTAGCTACAGTTAGCATTAGCATGTTAGCATTAGCATTTTAGCGCTGATGGGCTAGCAGTTAGCATTAGCATGTTAGCATTAGCATTTTAACATTAGCATTTTAACGCTGATGCACTAGCAGTTAACATTAGCATGTTAACATTAGCATGTTAACGATGATGGACTAGCAGTTAACATTAGCATGTTAACATTAGCATGTTAGCGCTGATGGGCTAGCAGTTAACATTACTTAGCATGTTACATTAGCAATGTTAGCATAGCATGTTAACTTAGCATGTTAACGCTGATGGGCTAGCATTTAGCATTAGCATGTTAACATTAGCATGTTAGCATTAACATGTTAGCTCTGATGGGCTAACAGTTAATTTTATGTAACCCCTCTGAAGCAAGAAAAGTATTAGTAATGATAATAATAACTTGAACTAATTGCCAGATAGAAACAGAAGATTTAAATTCGAGCCCAGGTGTAACCAACCGATGCACATGAACGACACGACACTGTGGCTCTTTTTGTTAATGAGAACAATGCTCCCCTATTTTAATATGAAGCTGGGGAGAATAATAAACCACATGAAATACATACAACAGCCTTACCCGGGTAGGTAGAGAAATATAACAAAATAAAAAGTTTTCGCGCGCTGCGCGTGTTTTTTCTTTGTTCTGTTCACTTCACTATATCTGCACCCTTTAGGTGTCAGCCCAGCCACACGATTGTGTGGGTGTGTATGTGAAAAGTGAGCAAAAGGATTCAATTCCGCGGTGTACGTCTACGATCCTCAGGGTCCGGCTCGCCATCAGCGTCTCTCTCTGGCTCCGTCCTCCAGACAGGCTCATCGAAATCCAAGGGTTCCTCAAAAACCTGACCTACATAAGTAGGATCAGAACATATTTCTTCAATTTCTCAGATCTTAAACTATGAATCACTTTAAATTGTCTCTATATTCTGTAGAGAATAAGTGCTTTAACTAAACTTGTATTTGTCAGGGATCTGGACAGACGAGGACCACAAGAGCAATACGTTTCAACAGTTTATTGGGGGGCAGGGCAAAACCTCCAGGGCCAGTAGTACCTCAAGGGCAGGCAGAAATCGTGGTCAAAAACGGCAGAGAAGGCAGGTCAAGTTACCGGGGTTGTAGAGCAGAGGGTGGTGGGCAGGTCCGGGATCACAGGTAGGAGTCAGAGAGTAGCAGGTAGCAGGCAGGAAAGGCGTTGGCTTAGCAGACGATCTGACAATGTGTGCTGGGAGGAAACAGGGCTTTTATACAGCATGGTTAGCAGGAAATGAGGAGCAGCTGGCTGGTTAACGAGGGAGTGGCAGCAGAGACAGGTGAGAGTAATCAGCCAAGAGTGGCAGATAATTAGTGCTCCTACCAGGCCAGAGGGAGAGGGAGCTCCCCAACGAACCCCCCACCCCCTCAAGGGACGCCCCATGAGGCCCAAGAAACACGCCACGACTGGAGGTTGAGGGGGAGACGGCGGAGGGTTCCAGAACTCCTCAGAGCACGTCAGAGTCCACGGCCTCATCCTCGAGGAGGCCGGAGAAGCCCCCAGCAGGGGTCAGGGCGGGTCCCGGGACAGGGGCCAGGCCCGGTGCAGGGTCAGAAACTGGGTGGGTGGAACGCGGGTCCTTTAGGAGACCCCGCCCGAGAATGGTGGCTGGTCTGGATGCTGCCGGTGGAAGCCAGCGATGAGGGTCCGATCCAAAATCCGGGCTGGCAGGCACCCCGGTCTCTCCTCAGGCCATACCCTTCCCCAGTCGACAAGGTTATTGGATGCCTCTACCTCTACGTCTGGATCGGAGCAGACGCCGGACGTTGTAGACTGGACCACCATCAATATGCGTGGAGGAGCGGGTGGGGGGGTGTTAGCTGGAACCAGCGGGCTCTCATGAAACCGGTTTGATCTTCGATACATGGGACGTGGGATGGACCCTCATGGACCTGGGCAGAAGGAGCTGAACAGCAGTGGGCTGATTCCCTCTGAATGGGGAATGGGCCGAGGAAGCGAGGGGTGCCAACTTTCGTGATTCCACCCAGTGGTATGATCCTTTGCCGACAGCCACACCCTTGTTCCACAACCGGTAGGTAGCGGGTGCAGGAAGTCCTGTGACGGTTGGCACCAGTGGTGTCGCTGCGAGTGGACTTGAGGAGTGTGGCACGGGCCTGGGCCCAGGTGCGGCAGCATCGGGGGAAGTAGGCAGGGCAGATGGACAAGTGACTTCTCCTCCTGGCTGTTGAATGAGGTTTGGTGGTAGCCGTAGACACATGGAAGGTGTGACATACCGTGGCAGAGCAGGTCAAGAATTGTGGGCCATATCCACCATAAACAGTTGCTGGGACCAGGTGGGAGGATTACGAGATGCCCTGCATCGGAGTGCCTTCTCCCGCTCCTGATTTGCTCGCTCTAATGGCCGTTGGACTGGGGGTGGAAAACCCAGAACTTGACGACCGTGGCCCCAGCAGATGGCAGAATCCTTCCAGAAAGTGGAGGTGAACTGCGGGCCCCGGTCCGATGACAACATCTCTGGGTGTCCATGTATTCTAAAAACATGCTCCAAGACCCACCTGGGGCAGTTTCCTGGCAGATGGCAGGCTTTGGAAGGGAACAAAGGTGTGCCATCTTGCTTAAAACGGTCCACGATGGTGAGGATTACATCATGCCTTTAGACTGGGGCAGACCTGTGAAAAATCCATGGAAATGTGGGACCAGGGCCGTGTTGGTACGGGCAGAGGTTGGAGTAATCGGCAGGCGGCTGGTTAGATGACTTGTGTCGATTACAAGTCGGACAGGCACGGACAAAGTCTCGCACATCCCTCCTCAGTGATGGCCACCAGAATCGCTGGGGAAGCCGATGGAGGTGCGAGTGGATCCAGGGTGGCACAGCCAGCCGGGAGTGTGTGTCCCCATTGTATGCACCTTCAGATTTCAGGATTCGTTCAGAACGAAGAGACGGTCCGTAGGACAAGCACTGGGGCCAGGTTTGGTCACGGAGCAGCATCCCGCACTTGTTTTCTCCAATCTCCCAAGGTTAGGACACCTATGCACGCAGGTGGCTGGGCAGAATGGGTGCAGGTTCTGGGAAGGGGGCGCCCTCCTTCTGGAAACTGGCGGGAGGAGCGTGGAGGTCTGACTTGGATGTTACGTTATCCTGGGACGGTATGACCAGGTGATGAAAATTGAATCTAGTGCAGAATAGGGCCCAGCGGGACTGTCTCGGGTTCAGCGGTTTGGCAGAGCGGATACTACTCCCAGGTTTGTGATCCGTCCAAACCCAAAACGGGACGGGTGGAACCCCTCCAGCAGTGACGCCATTCACTCCACGGCCAGCTTGACAGCAGCAGCTCCACGGTTCCTTACGTCGTAGTGCATTCTGATGGGATAAGCGAACGGGAGAAGAAGACAGCACCGGTGGAGTTTGTTGTCTCTGCAGCTCGTTGTGAGAGCACGGCCACCATCCCAATCCGAAGCGTCCACTTCCACAAGAATTGTCGCGTCGCATTCTGGCTTCTGGAGGATGGGCGTCCCTGTGTGAACCGAGCCTTGGATCCTGAATCGCCTTGCAGCTGTTGGGTCCAGGTGAAGGGCTGTTTTATTGCTGGTCAGGGTGGTGAGTGGCGCAGCACTACGGAGGCTGTAATCCGGATTGAACCTCGTAGATTAGAAGTTCGCAAAGCCCAAGAAACCTTTGTCTTCTTGCGGTTTTCAGGTGCAACGGCCAGGAGGTGGACTGCTGAACCTTGGCTGGGTCCTCTGGATCTTTCCTCTGCCACATATGTATCCAAGGAAAGCCACAGTTTGGTATGAAATTCGCACTTCTCTGGCCTTCGACGTTAGAGCGAGTTCTGCAGGAGGGGTGAAGGACTTGCTGGACATGAGTGTGTGTGTTCAGACCGGGTCTTGGGAGATAGAAGATCAAGATATCGTCTAGGTCAACGAAACTACACATGTTTAGGATGTCCCGCAGATACATTCATTCATGGGCGTGGAAAACCGCTGGAGCGTTGTTGAGGCCGAACGGCACAGAGGGGGGTTACTCATAAGTGGCGGTTGGGGATTGCATGCCGTCTTCATTCGTCGCCCTCCCGGATTCCGCACTAGGTGGTCGGGCTTTCCAAGGTCCAACTTTTATTAAGATGTGGCCCCTGGGAGTAGCTCGCCAGGCAGAGTTGAAGCGAGGCAGAGGATACCGGTTTTTACTGGTGCTGTATAGGGCCACGGTATCGTGCAGTGGGGAAGGGTTCAATCTTTTCCTTCCACGAAAAGAATCCGGCGCCAGCAGGGAGGAGGCATGGACGGATAATTCCAGCCAGCAAGAGCAGTCGCTTGATGGTATTTCCATGGAACCTTCGTTCAGGGCAGAACAGGAATCAAAGACTGCCTTTGGGGGGGTAAACAGAACCAGGGAGGCAGGTCAATGGCGGCAGTCGAATGGGTCGATGTGGGGGCAGAGAGTGGCTTTGACTTTGTTTGAAGACCTCCCGGAGGGGACCGTGGTAGCATTCCGGGACATTGGAGATGTCTGGAGCTGAGTCGGGGATACAGGTGAGACGTTGGCATGCCGCAAGCAAACACAAGGTCTGGTGGCAGTCCTTTCCCCACTCTCTGGATTTTTCCAGTTGCCCAATCAAGGTGAGGGTTGTTGCTGTCGGAGCCTGGGTTTTAGCCCAGGAATAAGAGGTTGTGCCAGCCAGGGCAAGTTGAGAGCAGGTGGAACTTGGAAATGGTTTCCACTGTGGTTGCCAGGACAGCATCATCTTAAAAGGGGTGGTGTGACCATGGCATGACTGTGCCAAGAGGTGTGCCATTTGTGCAGCGCAGGGACAGGGGGTTTGTCAGACGGAGGGTCTCCAGTCCCAGCTGGGTGAGCGAGTTCAGTGACATTATGTTGGCTGCGGCGCCTGAGTCCACCAGGGCAGACAGTGTTGGGTGGACGTCTGGAAGCATGATGAAGACGGGACCTGACACACCAGGTTTGTGGTGGAGGACTGGATGGTCATTGAGCTCAGCCGGACTCCTCCTATGTCTGGTGAGCTTGGGCTTTTAAAGGGGCCAGTGGCAAACACGGTGTCCTTCTCCTCCGCAATAACAGACATAGGTTGGAGGAGATACGGCGGCCGAGCTCACGCAGGAGAAGAGAACCGGCCAATCTCATGGGTTCGAAGGTCTGATGTTTTGGAGGAGTAGTGGGAAGACGGTGGACAGTCGGGACTGTGAGAGGCTGGTGGCTGGGGGATTTTGGCGCCCCCCATCTCGGCGTGCGGGTCTGTCCGGCGATCTAATGCGCCCAGCCAGGGCGATCGGCGTCATCGAGGGTGGAGGGCCGTTATGAGAGTACCACACTCATCCTTGATGTTAGTCGGCCAAAGCTGGCGAAGAACCCGTCCACCAAACGCTTGCCATGTTCCAGGGCTGCGCCTTGCCAACGTCCGGACAATCGATAAGAGTAGTCTTGCAACCGTCCGGCGTACCTGCCGACTACTCAGGAAAGATCCTGGGATGCTCTTCAGGATGGATGAGACCCAGATCAAAACAACCTGAGCATCTCCTCACCAACCGTTCAAAGATGTGCACGGCGGGGTCTGCGCTAAACTCCGCTTGTTTCCCCAGAGTCGAGCCCGGGCCTGTCAGTGAAGTGATTGTGTACCCGACTTTAGCCCTTCTGTGGCAAAGGTTCTGGTTGCAGAGAGAAACTGAACACTGCGCTGGTCAGGAGGAACGGGCGCACTTGCTTTGGGACCGTTTGAACCGTTTCTGGGGTTGCCGATTCTGGGTTCGGAGCTCCAGAAGGCAGTAGCTGGCAGGTGACTCTGGGCGGTGCATGGCGGGCGGGCTGGCTATGGCTGGAGTGGCAGGCAGGGCTGGCGGGTGGGCGGCGCGGCTGGGCTGGACTGAGGATGAGTTGGGCAAGCCAGTCGACGTTAGTATGGAGCGAAGGTGATCTTGCTGTTCGTGAATCCGGTGTTGTTGCTGTTTGTAACAACTGCTGTGTTGCTGGAGCTAGCTGCTGTTGCTGACTGGTTCCAAGCCTATAGCAAAGAAAGGGGGGGGGGGGGTAAAAGACGTCACACCGTATCCGATGGATGCCCCCTCAGCGTTTCCAGGCGCTGCAGTGCGGTGGGTGGTTTCTAAGTCCATGTTTTGTGAATGCAACGTTCGCTGGTACTTTTTATTATGTTGGTCAGATCGTACTGTCAGGGATCGGACACCGAGGACCACCAGAAGCACTACGTTTTCAACAGTTTTATTTGGGGGGGCAGGGCAAAACCTCCAGGCAGTAGTACCGTCAAAGGCGCAAGGCAAGAAATCGTGGTCCAAAAAGGCGCAGAAGGCAAGGTCCCAAGTTACCGGGGGTTGTAGAAGCAGAGGGTGGTCGGGCAGGTCCGGGGATTCACAGGTAGGAGTCAGAGTAGTAGCAGGTAGAAGGCGGAAAGGCGTTGGTCTTAGCAGACGATTGCCAATGTGGGCTGGGAAAGGACACAGGCTCTTTATTCCAAGGCATGGTAGCGGGAAATGAGGAGCACTGGTGGTTAACGGCGGGAGTGGCAGCAGAGACGGTGAGAGTTAATCAGCAGAGTGGCAGATAATTAGTGCTCCTACCCAGGCAGAGGGGGAGATGAGAAGTCACGAACGTTATTGCATAATAATTAAGATCACAATTTGTCAGAAGGCAACAAGGTAAATAATTATAAGTATATTATGATACCAATGATTATTTTTCTAACAGTTACCATCCCATATATATATATACACACACACACACACACAGGACAAGTTTTTCAAAATAAGAGTCCCTTCAAAATAAGAGCCCAATAAAAAGGCAATGATGACACAGCTTGTTGTATTAATACTGAATTTGCTGAGCAGTGTCAGTAATAATGTATGGGGACGACGGGGCCAGAGTCAGGCACACTCAAAATTTCTTTAGAAATTTTTCTAGTTTGTCTTCCGTTTCTTCCGTGGTTTTTTCGGTTCGCTTCTCCTCCCAGAGTTTTTGTCGCACACACACAAAAGAGCTATCAAAACGACCGGCTCGGCTGGGAATGTTGTGTTATGACTTTTCTAAGAGTTTCGGCAAACGGTTTTGCCAAAAATCGCCAAAAACCACGACAAAAAATGAATGGGTGTGTATTGCGAGAACTTTCCAGAGCTAGAGTGAGTGATGTCATCGCTAGAGTGGAGGGGGAGAGAAAAAGTCGTCAAAAAATACATTTGTAAACTGCGACTGTGGCCACAAATGCACAGCTACAGATATGATTATACTCTCAAACGTAGGAAAATTCGAGGCGGTCGCAGTGATAACACTGTTGTAGCTGTCAGATATATAGTTTTGGTGTGACACGCAAATATGCGGCAGCAACTCCCATCCTCAGCCTCATATACTCCCATGGTAAAAAGGCGGGAAATTTTCTGGAGGAAAGCAGAAGTAACGTTTTCTCTCCCATGGACACATTTCTTTATTTATCGACACAAAACGACTATGTAGATGATTAGGAAAGGCTCACGATGCTGAAAGTTAAGCCGGTTCAATGATTGGAGATAGCGCTGCATCCACAACACCAAGCTAAAGAGTTAGGAGGCGTGGTAAAGAGGGCGTTAGCCCAGACTGAGTGGCAGAACACTCACATACTACAGGTACAGTACTCTGTCTTGGCCAAAACGTACAAAATAGTAATAATAGCATCTAACGCTGCTGTCATTGAAACACGACCACATCACCAGGCACCATGGTAGGGAGAAGATAGACCACTACCTGACAGCAGAAATGATTGACAAATTACCTGACCATCTGTGGCTCTAGCAAACCTGGACCCCTCTCAGAGTTGATTTACCTGCATTGATTTGGCTAACGCTTTCTTTTGTCTTCCCCTAGCAGAAGAATGCAGAGATTTGTTTTCAGTTACCTACAAGGGTTACCAGTTGCGATATACTCGGCTGCCACAAGAGTTTGCACTTTCTCCTGGTCTGTTTAATCAGGTACTCAAAGAAGCATTGAGTGACTGTCCTTTACCCGACTATATAACACTAGTACAATATGTAGATGATCTACTGGTAGCCGCACCTACAGCAGCCTCTTGTATCAACGTGACACGATACGTCCTACAACAACAAAGGTTTCAAGATAAGCAAGACCAAACTTCAGGTAGCTAGAAAGCAGGTCTCATTCCTAGGACGTAGGATATCACAAAAGGGGGTCAGCATGTCTCCAGAACACAGATTAACTATTTTACAACACCCTAAGCCAATTAAGGTAAAAGACATGCTCTCCTTTTTTAGGCCTGACAGGATACAGCCGTAGCTATGTAGCCAACTACACCGGACTGACACAACCACTAAGAGACCTTGTTAGACAATAGGCTATGCGTAACCTGACTGCAAATTTGGAGTGGACTCAGGAGGCTGAAGCAGCGTTTATTTCACTTAAACAATCACTTGTCATGGCTGCTGAGCTAGTTACACCGGACTATCGGTTATCATTCTACCTAAATGAGTAATACTGATGTACATAAGTGTCATGCTGGATGGAGGCACATGGAGTGGGACAGGTGGGTGTGGTCCAAATGATGAGAAACCTTGAATTGGTGGCATCATTTCTTGAAAGATATGGCCCAGTACCTAATCAAAACATGTGAACAATGTATAAAATTCAATGCTAGACCAACTGTTAGACCAGAACCAGGCAGGTACCCCTTAGAGACAAAGTCAGGGAGAGAAATTATTATAGACTACACGGATATGATAGACTCAGTTAGAGGGTACAGGTATGTGTTGATGTGTGTGGATATGTATACAGGATGGCCAGAGGCATGCCCCACCAAGAAGGAAGATGGTAAGTTTGTAATCAAGTTTCTGGTAAATCAGTATATCCCACGGCATGGTTTTCCTGGAAAGATCAGATCAGTGAATGGGGAACAATTCAAAAACCAGGACCTTCAGCAGGTAGAGGTAATGTTGGGGTTAAAACACTCTTTTGGTATCACCCACAGTCACAAGGAAAAGTGGAACGAATGAATTAAACGGTAAAAAGCAAACTGGCAAAAATCTGTGCACAGACCAAATTGAATTGGGTTGATGCGTTACCTTTGGTTCTTATGTCTATTAGGAGCTCAGTCAATCAGAATACTAGGTTCACCCCACATGAACTCCAGATGGGGAGGGCTTTCCCCGGACCATACTCTAAGTTACCTCTGATGAGAAGTGATGATCAAAATCTAATCTCTAAAGCTTACTTCCATGAACTACAGGGCTTGGTGTCAGTATTTTCCAAGCAGGTGAAGGAGAGTGTCACGAAGACAGCACCTCCAGAAGCAGAGTGGGTTTTGTTGAGAGTCATCAAACGGAAATGGTCCGAACCGCACTGGACAGGGCCATTCCAGGTCACGGAGAGGACCTCCTACGCCGTGCATGTGAAGGGCAAAGGCGACACCTGGTTCCACAGGAGCCAGTGTGCCGTGGCAGAGGAACCACAACGTTCCCTAACTGAGGTCCAGAAGGATCTTCAAGCTGAGAGCACTGAGCTGGCTGGCTCAGAAATAGATCCCACCAGCACAGGGGCAGAATAATCCCCGGGTGATGATCAGGGCACCAGGGCAGTCTACCCCTGGGGCCCGAAGAAAGAAGACTTGGAGACGGGAGGAGGTGAAATAAGCGCTCCTCTTCTACACGTGGTGTGCCAAACCACCAACTCAAGAAAGAAGAAAGACAACATCCAGCAGCTGTGAGCAAAATAATGAGAAAAAACCAAGGGAAAGGTCTTATTATGTCCCTTATGATTTCTATTTCTATGTTTTTAGCTATTATAGTTATGTGTGGTTGTTGCTGTATTCCCTGTATCCGTTCCCTCTCACTAAGGCTGATAACAGCTGCCATAGAGAAAAAAGACATCCATGGGATGATGCCACTTGTTCAATTGGAGGACCTACAAGTGGAGAGTGATAAAGACACCCTTAGGCGTTATTAGAAATGATAAGTCACCTAGTAGTATTGACTCTGATAAAACTAGTCATGATAATTAGAGATTTGGAAAGTGTGATCTCCTTGAGGGAGATCAAAAGAGGGAATTGTGGAAATAAATGTACAGAACAAACACACTAGCTATTCAAGTAATTACACTGTTTAAAGAATGTATAATGAAACAAATGATTGTAACAGTGAGAAGTGTCCAGCACAGCAGGGACACACACTGTTGCTGACTCCTATTTCTTCTACTGGCTATTTCAGGTGGCTATTTCAGGAATGTCTCAGAAAGGTTTGCACAGACAATGCAAAAGGGCTGCACCCTTAGAAGGAAACACCCTATTTTAAGCAGCTAAAGACTTCAAAGAAATATAACCATATAGGACAGCTATGTATAGAACAGGAAGACAAGGGGTGACATCAGAGGACAGGTGTAGAAGAGTATAAGAAGACTGAAGCAGCAGGGACTCTTCAGATCTTACTTGGCTTTTTGCTGCAACAGATACTTTTTCTGTAGTAGGATCTCCAAAAGCTTTTGTTATAATTGAATAAATACTTTGAACGAATCCACGTCTTCTGAGTGCTCATCTTGCATCAACCAATTCGGGGAGGTGAACTAAAATTGCCTCAACATCTGTTAACAGTGATGTGTCAGAGCACATGGTATCCAGCAGTGTACCCCTTGCGCACAATAACTGCCAGGTCTGTGGTACATGCGTTATCCCAGTTTTTTTCCATCTTCGGAGTTCCTAGAATTGTTCAGTTCGATCAGGGGTCAAATTTTTCATCCCGTTTGTTTGCACAGATCTTAAAACAGCTGTGTATTAGGCACAATCAGGCATCTGCTTATCATGCGCAAAGCCAGGGAGCTTTGGAGCGGTTCCATCAAACACTCAAATCGAATCTCAAATGTTACACGCATATTGCATTTCAATGGACAGAGATTGGGTTTGCCATGGTTGTTGTCTGCTAGAGAGGTGGTCCAAAAAAGCACCGGATTCAGCCCTAATGACCTTGTGTTTGGCCATACTGTTAGGGGTCTCTTAGCGCTTTTGCAGGATAACTGGAACGAAGTACAACCACCTCAAAACCTTATTGAATATGTAGATGGATTTAAATACAGGTTGTATAAGGCCCAGGAAGTAGCTAGGAGTAAGTTGAGGTCTGCGCAGGACAAGATGAAAAAACTTTATGATCGCCAGGTAGAGAATCGTGTTTTCCTCCCTGGGGATCAAGTGCTTGCTCTTTTACCTATTGTGACCACTCCATTTCAGGCAAAGTTTTCTGGCCCATATTCAGTGGTGAAGAAAATGTCAGATCAGAATTATGTGGTAGCTACTCCCGATCGCAGGTCACCTACTCAGCTCTGTCATGTTAATTTGTTAAAATCATACTATACCTGTGCATTGCAGACAATGGAGCAGAAAGTGCAGGTGTCTGGTGCCCACCCGGTTTGTGTGTCAGTGTGCAGGAGGGAGATGATTTACTGGATCCTGATGAAGCTGTACTGTGTGGTCGTCTGAAGAACTCTGAATCTTTGCAGAATCTGGATGGTTTGCTGTGGCATTTGGATGTGTTAAGACATGGTCAGTTAGCTGAATTAATAGGGAGATATCCAGGTTTTTTTGCTAACACACCTACTCGTACACATTTGGTGGAGCATAATATAGATGTTGGGGATAGTAAACCTATTAAACAGAGGTTTTATCGGGTCCATCCAGAGAAGTGGAAGTATCTTGACGCGGAAGTATATGCTTGACAATGGCATAGCACAGCCGTCTTCCTCTAGCTGGGTGTCTCCTTGTCTGTTGGTGCTTAAGTCCAATAACACGCCGCGGTTTTGTTCAGACTTCCGTAAGGTTAACCAGGTGACAAAGCCAGATTCATTTCCGATCCCTAGGATAGAGGATTGTATTGATCAGGTGGGGTCTGCTAAATATGTTTGCAAGTTTGACATACTAAAAGGATACTGGCAGATCCCGTTGTCAGAGAGGGCGAGGTAAATTGCTGCGTTTATTACCCCCAATGGTTTGTATGAATATACGGCAATGCCTTTTGGTTTGCGGAATGCACCAGCGACCTTTCAACGCCCTATGAATATGGTAGTAGGAGATCTGGAAGGTTGCTTGGTGTATTTGGATGATGTTGTCATCTATTCAGATAGTTGGGATGACCACCTTGATCGTATTAAGAAGCTGTTCAACTGCTTGGCTCGCGCACAGTTATTGATAAACCTGGCAAAGTGTGAGTTCGCCAAGGCCACAGTGACTTATTTAGGGTGTGTAGTAGGGCAGGGCACAGTGTCTCTAGTGCGTGCAAAGGTGCAGGCTATTGCCGACTATGCTCCGCCTCCAACTAAGAAGGCACTGATGCGTTTTCTGGGGCTGGTTGGTTATTACCGGTGTTTCTGCAGGAATTTTTCTACTGTTGTTGCACCCCTGACAAATCTGTTGAAGGCCAAGGTAAAGTATGTTTGGTCTCCAGAGTGTCAGTCAGCGTTTCAAAATGTTAAGGCCTTGATCTGTACTGCTCCTGTTCTGGCTGCTCCACAGTGGGATAGAGCTTTCAAATTGGGGGTGGACGCTAGTGCTGTGGGTGCAGGCGCAGTGTTATTGCAGGCTGATGACCTCGGGGTAGATAAACCATTGTTGGTTTTTTTGTGGAAGTTCAACAGACATCATTTGAACTATTCTGTAATTGAGAAGAAAACTTTAGCGTTGATTTTAGCTTTGCAGCATTTTAAAGTGTATGTCAGCTCTATCACAATCCGCTAACTTTCCTGAGCTCTTTGCAGTCTCCAAATCAGAGGTTGGTTCGTTGGGCTCTCTTCCTCCAGTCGTACAGCCTCGACATCCGCCACGTTAAGGGACGGGACAATGTAGTGGCGGATTAGTTGTCTCGGGCCCCTTGTTAGTTGTGTATAGTGTATCCAAATCGGTGTGTCTAAAGTTAATTATGTATAGTGTATCTAAAGCTGTTTTTTCACTTGGCTCCCATCCTTCTTGGTCTCTTTCTCTCCTCTTAAATTTTGCTTCAGGAATCCAGTGGCTGAGGTAGAATTTGACATTGTAGAATTTGACTTGCACTTCCAGTGTTTTTGATACTCCGAACAGGAAGACAAGGAGTGACGTCAGTGGACAGGTGTAGAACAGTATAAGAAGACTGAAGCAGGAAGGACTCTTCAGATCTTACTTGGCTCAGTGCTGTAACAGATGTATTTTCTGTGGTAGGATCTCCAACAGCTGTTGTTACAACCTGAATAAATACTTTGAACGAATCCACGTCTTCTGAGTGCTCATCCTGCATCAACCAATTCGGGGAGGTGAATTAAGATTGCCTCAACATTTCCCAGATATATTAGTGTGTGTGTGAATGGGTGTATAAGAGGCATTAACTTAAAGCACTTTATAGAAAGGCGCTTTATGAAGTTCAATCCATTTCCTTTTATTAGTTTACGGGGCAGATCTGCCACATCCAATATGGCGGACACGTTAACATAACGCAGCAACAGACCAACCTGCTAAATGAGGCGTCTATGAAAATGACCCTCTCAAAATGTCCTCTCCACCTTCCCACCCCCCAAAAAACGTCATCACTTCCAGGCCTGACAGTGGAGGTGCCTGACAGTGGAGGTAGGTGCCTGGGAGTAGAGGTCTGCAGCCAGGTGCCTCTCAATTAGAGAGCGTGTCACTTTGAACTCATCTTTTTTTGTTCAGGAAGGCGCTTCATCTCTTATCTCCTTCAGCATAGGGCACATGTTTACCAAAGGAAAGAAGACGATGCTGTCCCACGATTGACCTTTCGCAGAGCCCCACCCCCCTTAGTTACTGTTGCTAGGTCCGTCAACACGACATGACCATGTGCCATGACGGGAAGAGGTATACTGGTACGTGTCAGTGCAATACCCCCGCGATATCCTCCAGATCGAGGCAAAAGAGGTTACAATATGCAGCAGAGGGATATATTCAAAATATTAAAATACGCAACGAAGGCGACATAACCACTATCAAGGTTAATGCTTACCGGTCCCTTTGCACAGCATTTATAGCATTGGAAAACTCAGGAGCAGGCTGTCCGTTCACAAAATGCTACATGAAAACTGACGAAAAATAAGGTTAGGGAGCTCCAAGCATTGAGACCCAACACAACAACAGCTAATATAGCTTGCGTTAGCTAACACGTTAACTGATGCCGGTTGGGGGCACAGGCTTCCCTCTGGAGGGTCACAACAACAACGACAGGCTCGCCTCTAATATAACTCCACGACAGGCTCGCCTCTAATATAACTCCGTGACAATCCACTACACATCGGCAGAGAGAGCGTATGAATCTGGACAGACATGTTCTTCTTCTGTGGTTTCTCAGTACTCACAGACAGACACTCGTCTCCCCTGTGAAATGTTGCACAGCATTCAGTGTGATGGTGAGACCTTCTCTAACTGTGATGGACGTCCAGCGTCTCTGCAGATCATCATCTGATTATTACACATTTTACATCTTTCACCGTAACTTGCTAATATATAAAGTATATGCTTTAATGTGACAGAAATGTCATTTCACTACTGTGACAGGTGGACAATATTCATACTGTATTTCAGTTCTGTCATCATATCTTTGAACTGAACCAACAGTGGCACAGTGGTGAAGTGGTTAGCACTGTCGCCTCACAGCAGAAGGTTCCCGGTTCAAACTATCCGCGGTACTCCGGCTTCCCCCCACAGTTCGTAGGTTTGATTGTGAGCATGGTTGTTAGTCTCTCGGCGCAACGCAAGCCCTGTGGTGAAGTGACAGGGTTGACATCTTTTTTTTCTATTTAGTTATGGAAAAAAAGGGAAAAGGTAAGAACACACATTGAGAAGTATCTTCAATGAAGCGTTTTCTAGTTCATCTTCTGGACATTGTAGTTTCAACACAGATCACGTCATCAACATCCACCATCGCACAGTCTTACCTAGTCTTGTGAAAGAGCAGTTTGAGCACTGATTCTCTGAGCACTGCAGCCGCCTTCTCCTGAGTCCTTATACACTATACACTTCCTAAACACTAAACACTTTTCCTCAACCTCGATGGAAAACAACATGAAGTCAAGAAGAGATGAGAATTCATGACTATTTGATCACAGCTGATGTTCTCTTACTTCTACTTGCAATTGAGATGCTTCCATCAGCAACCGCTTCAGCTCCAGCAGCTTCTTGGGCCTTCATTCCCTCCCCGCTATGTAGAAAAAATGGAGTTTGAGAAGTGTCAAGCATTCAACACTCAACTCTATAATCTGACATACAGTATCTGCACTGACAAACTGTCTGAAACCGAAAAGTAGTCGATCAGCCAATAAAATTAACCGTTTTACTGATTCTGGGCTCTGTTCAACATAACAGCTCAGACAGTAAAAATGTTTAGTGAAGCAGGTGAACAGCTCATCAGCCAAATCAAACAGTTGATTGGCTGTTAATAGACTAAATCAAATAATTCCAGGACATGAGGGGGTCTGTGGTATATTTTCTATCTTGTAATTGGTCCTCTGCTGTTGGCAAAGCTCTAGAAACACTGAACTACCCTTCCTAAATTCCAGTAAAACTCTATGTTGTATGACATTAACAGCTCAGAGCAGACACAGTCTGATCCCTCCCGGTCCATCTGTGAGACAGGAAACTCTGCAGGACCAGAGTGCTGCTCTGGTGTGAAAACACATCGACTGAGAGTCACAACTACGATCTGCAGAGACACCGAGGAGACACTGGACCACATGGACCGACACTGATGAAACCGCCAAAATCAGGCTGCAAGTTAACTTTGATGAGGGTCAGAAACTGGCCAGAACTGGGACGGACCTGTTCCCCAAGGCAGTAAGTTTTGGTTTGTCAGATTTGATTAAACTGCAACAAGCATCAGCTTCACCTGCCATGAACACACCTTCAAACACAGGACAAACCCAAGAGAACATGTTTATGTCCCCAAAAGTATGCATTTAGTTATTTTAAGTTTCAGTTCCATAAGTTATGTTACGTGACTTGCAGCATTACTTACGCTATGTGATTTACTCTATGTAACATTATTTTAACTCAAAAAACAAACTCTTCCTAAACCTAAAGGCTTTCTGGCATAAAGTTTGGTGCGTAGGGAATGTGTGGACACAACTAAATGTTGGCATTTGATGACCCGGGATGAGAACAGGTTGGCATGAATATCAAATCAAATTAAATCAAATCAATTTTATTTGTATAGCCCAAAGTCACAAAGTACATTTGCCTCAGAGGGCTTTACAATCTGTACAGGGAGTGACACCCTCTGTCCTTAGACCCTCGGTTCGAGTGAGGAAAAACTATGTAGAAAATGTGCTGTCATGTTTTATAAGAAAGAGACGCTATAGTAATGAACCCTGTTCATGGTATCCATATCAAAGGTTTTCAGTATTCTCTATGAAAACATGTAATCCAAACTTGTGTACTGTAATGTTGCTACGTAAATTGCATACAGTGCAATTTGATTCACCCTAAGTTTCTGTCATAAAAAAATAATCTGTTTTAGTGTATTACATAGCATGTTGGTTAGCCTGAATGTTGGCTACCATCATCCATAATCCCCACAGCAGACCAGGGGTCACAACAAGACATAGCAGCAGCTAATATTACTGACTAGTCCAACAGCAGTCAGCCCAGCTCGGCGTCTGTCTTTCAGCCTTTTATTTCACCAAGCTCTCACCAACCACTAAAAGTCAGTCCCACATTTACTCTTGTCTGACGGCTTCTTGCTCGCTCACTCTCTCCTTTTCTCTTCTTAGCTTCCTCTGTCAACGTCCTCTTCAGTCTCTTCTCCTCTGTCATTATGTCCATAGAGGCTGCTGAGCCTGGTTACATTGCCCACTCGCCCAGCTCCAGTTCTGACACGACACTGGCTCCGCTCCCCATCTGCATTGTACCCCAAGCCTGAAAACCTCCTCTTCTTCTTCCCAGAGGTCCAAAACGGTGGTACAAACACTAGCACTCCCCCAGTTAGGGTTAGGGTTAGGGGGCTCACAGTCCGGGCAGCCCGGCTAACAAACTGAGCTAACAGCAGCTACAGCTGTCAGAAGTTTACTTTACTGTCCATCAGAAAACTCTGTAAATCACAGAGAGATGAGGTGGAGCAGCCGGAGGACATCAGAGGGAAAAGCAGAAAACATTTTCTCCATAAAATATGATCCAGTTTCACCAAAATCAGTCAAATAGTTGGTGGTGTGTGACTTAGTGCTGTAAAGTGTTACGTACTTCTCCCGACCGGGAGCCCAAAGTTACATAGTGTGAGAACGGACGTATGAATGACAGAGACACCATTCACCTGATTACAAGTCAGTGTAGCATCAACAGGATTTAATAACTATTTGGTGTTGAAATCATCTGGACTGTATCTGAGTACAGTGTGTATATGTCAGTATTGATCTCTTGTTATAGCCCTGCTGGCTGCATTAAACTCCACTCACAGTCATCTAACGTCCTCCTCCTCCTATTCCATTTGCTCTTCATCAAACACATTTTAACTCTTAGGAAAATTCAGTTGTTTTTTTTTTGTCCATCATGTCAATCAGCTACGAATGACAGCATTCACCTGATTACAAGTCAGTGTAGCATCAACATGATTTAACAGACCGATGTCAGACTGATTTCACCTTTGTTATTGTTGGATGGATGGTTTTGTGTTGGTGACAGACAGCCACTGTTAGTAACAAGAAGAGTGAATTCAGCCATTTTTCAGTTTCACATTTTTCTGTGATGAAGTTTCTTTGTGGAGGCGGCACACAAACACAGCCAAAAACACATTTAAACAAAAAAAAAAAAAAACAGACAACAGAGAATACCTTGAAAAAACACACAGAAACACAATCTGTTAAATAAATCATCTGATTAAAAAAAACTGTTATTTAAATGTCTGACTTTTCACATGAGACTGGCTCCTCTCTCTCTCTCCTCCAACATGGTGTCTGCCTCGCTACAGTGAGCACGCTCAGATCAGATCAGGCTTTCTGTAACACCTCAACACACACACACACACACACACACACACACACACACACACTGTTACTCTCAGTTATTCACACAGCATTGTGGCAACATGAACACACACTGTTCATTCACACTCATACATCACTAAAGTTGAACACACACCCTTCATTCACACACACACACGAACAAACACCACTTTGACAGATTTGACACTCACCACCCGTTGTTACATTTTTGCAGCCCCCTCCTCCCTCCATGGGTGCTATTCCCGTCACCGTGGGGTGTGCGAGATGCGGCAAAGCGCTAAAAAGCCGCTGTCTCTTCCCAGTAAACTTGGTGTCGTTGTTGTATGTTGTTGTGCAAATGTTTTGAGGGGAAGTTTGCCGACGCCGGCGCATGGCGAGGTACAACAGTAGTCAGAGGGCAGCGGTGGGGGGGGCTGCAACGCGCCACGGGAAACTCAAACGTGTCAGTCTGCGGGTCACAGGTCACGCCTCCCGCATGTTACAGTTTGTCTTAATTACTTTCACATTCTCTGAAATTGTACCTCACTTTCACATAACATTAAAAACACTGACACAAACACGTGGCATTACTGAGACGCCATGTGCGAGTTGTTTTTTTTCTTCTTCTTCTGTGAGAAAAATATCCTGTTCTCGGGTTTGTTTCTGTTGACAACTGATGAGAAGAAACCAATCTTGAAAATGACAACGAAATAACAGCTTCAGGTCTGATCAGGAGAAGTACGTAACGCTTTATGCTTTATTTTATGGAGAAAATGTTTTCTGCTTTTCCCTCTGATGTCCTCCGGCTGCTCCACCTCAACTCTCTGTGATTTACAGAGTTTCCTGATGGACAGTGAAGTAAACTGCTGCCAACTGTAGCTGTTGTTAGCTAATGTTAGTTCAGTTTGTTAGCCAGGCTGCCCGGACTGTGAGCTCAGAGCACCGGGGGAGTGTTAGTGTTTGTACCACAGGAGTTTTGGACCACCAGGAAGAAGAGGAGGTGTTCAGGCCAGGGCACAGGGAGAATGCTGATCGAGAGTGGAGCCGGTGTTGTGCCAGAACAGGAGCTGGGCAAGCGGGCAATGTAACTGGGCTCAGCAGCCTCTATGGACATAATGACAGAGGAGAAGAGACTGAAGAGGACGTTGACAGAGGAAGCTAAGAAGAGAAAAGGAGAGAGTGGGCGAGCAAGAAGCCACCGGACAAGAGTAAATGTGGGACTGACTTTTAGTGGTTGGTGAGAGCTTGGTGAAATAAAAGGCTGAAAGACGCCGAGCTGGGCTGACTGCTGTTGGACTAGTCAGTAATATTAGCTGCTGCTATGGATTGTGTTGTTGACCTTGCTTGATGTTTGGCTGTTTGCAAAGTTGTCGATGTGCTAGTTTTTAATCATATGTAATGTAATCAGAATAAATACTTGTGTCCACTACAGTTCTCATCACAGATTTTCCACATTTTTGTGTTTCCAGATCTTTGTTGACTCTCTAGATCATGCAGGTCTGAATTGCTAACATCAGTGATGAAACGAAGGCAAGAGATTCGGCAACATGTGCACACCTCATGCAGGTTTTGTATCCTAGGTACAGAGAGCCCTGCAGGGTTGGACATCTGCCTCTGTTAAATACCAGGATGTCTCTCAGGTCCTCTGATCAGTCGCTGTATAATTAAATAAATCCACCACTTTGTTTTGTTAAAACGATCTGGAAATCCACATTTCTGAACATTTTGACTGTTCTCTACCAAACAAAAGCATTTATTTCAATTAGATCCTGCACATACAATATTTTGCTTTGCCATGTGCGATGTTAGTCATGTTAATTATCCGCACAAATGTAGAGATTGTGTTGTGTTGATTCAGTCGTGCTCAGAAGACGTCTTCTTGATATCAACGCAACAACAATAACATGTCCTGAAGTTTCTGAATTACAGCAAACACAATTACAACCCTAACCCAGGGGCACACACACATCACTGTGAATATCAGGGTGATGATGACACCCACTCCGACATGCTAGCTGTTTCCCCGGTGAGCTTTATGTAAATATTGATGAGTGTCAACGCCTGCAGCCAAGTCGCAGTGCAGGAGCTGTCAGTTTGCATGTTTCATTTCCTTTGACATATGTTGATGAAGGAGAATATGGAAGCTGTGCGGCAAAAGGTGACAAGTCTTTAATTTATCTTGCGTTGAAACCTGTCAAGATGGTTTACAGCTATGAAACGAAAGACAACGATCCGCCTGTTCGTTGTTTTGTTTCTCTGGGGGAGTCGGTTTTCTTCTCACTGTTGTCTGTAGGCGTCCTGAGATCACATGCCTGTAAGGTTTAACGTGACAGAACCTGCATGCGTGTGGTTTTAATCCAAACATGATGACAGAAAAGTGGTTCTTAACTAACTAACTACTAACTAACTAACTAACTAACTAACTAACTAACTAACTAACTAACTAACTAACTAACTAACTAACTTCACAGCAGAAATAAACATGTTTACAGCCTGGTTCAAAAAAATGTTTTGGTCTCTGTAGCTAATTTCCCCGTTCATGACAACTGTACTGAGGGTGAATTTATATACAACTCACCTGTTCAAATTATATGAAGACTTAAAGATATGCAGAAAGCATATCATTAACAGCGTGGACACTTTGATTGACAGGTGGGTGTCGTCACACGTATCTGGTTTCAGTAACCAGGCTTCATTCAGCCCGTCTCAGTTGGTGGAGTTAGGACTGCCAAAATGGAGACGATAAGAGTCACCACACTGAACTTCCCAACTGCTCTTCAGAAACCTGTGGAGGACATCACGGAGACTACAGTATGTCTATGTTTTATACAGTCTACAGTCATTTGACTGATGACTGATACCTGTGTGTCCTAGTTTGGAACAGAGGTCCATGGACCAAGCAGCAGAATTGAGGATGAAATTTTTGTTCTGGTTCTTCTGATGTTCTCATGAACTTTTGGCTGTGATCGTATTTTGGCCCCAAACAATGTGTTTTTTGGAATTTTGGGGGGATTTTTAGATCACTTTGTAAAGTGGCTACAAGTCCCCAGAGCCCAAAGTGAGAAATCATTTGAGGAACAAATATAGAAAAAAAAAAAAAAAAAAAAAAACTTACGAATTAAAGCTGCAAGCAGCGATGGTCAGGCCCTCGCACATGTGTGCACGTCGAAATGTGCGCATGTCAAAATGTGCGCATGTCGAAATGTGCATAATATCGGTCTTAATAACCACAAGAAGTTTCAGACAGCTCTGAGAAAGTACATGAAAGCACAACACATGAATGTCTGAGAATCACAAGCAATCAGCAGGCGATTCCTGCCGATTTCTTCTTTTAATTTTTTTTATGGATCGCCACGCCCACACCGTTTCCTCAAAATTCATCATTTTGATAACTTTTACTCAGGAAGTCTATGTGAACACACCTACCAAGTTTAAAGTCAATGAGATAAAATCCCTAGGAGGAGTTTGTTCAAACATGACCCCTTCTCAACCAGCCTGAAACAGCAGAAATGGTGATTTTCATTCTTAAATATCTCGCTTCCTGTTCATCGTAGCCCATTGCTGCAGGAGACTTTTTTGTAGGTCTTGCTATGTTTTACAATTCGGCTGAGGTTCCATAACTCTGTGTCCAAAACTGTGGCGGGGCTGCCTCAAAGAAAAGTTCAAGGGGGCGCTATGGAGCATTTTTGCCATGCCCACCAAATGATATTATGCAGCCGAATTGTGCATAATATTGGTCTTAACAACCACGTGAAGTTTCAGACAGCTCTGAGGAAGTATATGAGAGCCCAACACCTTTGCCCGAAAATCAGCCAAAAAGTCAATGGAGTCAAATTTTTTTTTTTTTTAAATTGGCACCGTTGACTTTGACGCGCCGTCACTGCCACGCCCTCAGATGAAAAGTTGTGATTTTGATAACTTTTCATTGTCGAGGCCTTAAGAACACACACGGCAAACACATCAGATAAAATCCCTAGGAGGAGTTCGTTCAAATGCGACCCCTGGAAATGACCCAAAAACACGAAAAGTCCAACTTTGGCAAAAATTGGACGCCGTACGCTTCACTGTAGCCCAGGTCACCAAGAGACTTTTTTGTGTATCTGGGCATGTTACATACTCCCTCCAAATTTTGTACACGTGGATGAAACCGTGGCGAGGGGCACCACCAAAAACACACATCTAGGTGGCGCTGTCGAGCCATATGCGTACGTCCATGTACGAGACCCCCAAAATGCATAATTTTACACCCGACTTTGGGGGGGTAGGCAAATTTTCGGGAGTTTTTGAGGGGATATGGACCGTCGAAAATGCGATTTACTTTTAAACGTTGGTAAACGTTAGAAATCGAATAGGGCCTCGCCCCATCATGCCGTGCTCAGGCCCTAATAAATGTTTGGTTTATGAGCTTGATGCAGGACTTTGTTTCAGTGATTTACAGTTGAAAGCAACGTTATGGAGAACATTTTCAACAGAACATCTCACAGGTGAAGTCTGCATCCCGTCACTTTTTGCAGTGCAGGTTTTGGGATGTGATGCTGCGACCGACAGCACTGAGAGGTGACAGTCTCAGAGATAATTAAATAAAGACTGTTTGGTAATTTATTCCAACGTGTTGCAGTGAAACATATGTTGCGTCCTTTTGTTAGCGACTCGATAATGTACTTAAAAATAACAAGATAGGGGGAAACAAATCACTCCCATTCAGCCTCAAACCAGAGTTGAACCATCATGTGGATAAAAGAGAGAGATCAGAGAAGTAACCGAAAAATATTTCTGAGATATGAATCATCTGCAGAGTTTGTGAAGCAGTGGATGTATTGGATAATAAAACAAAGCACTTTTATTCTCTGTATGAAAAAATACATTTTCTGCTGTTGACCTCAGTGTGAGCTGCTTTTGATGAATACGATCATTAAACTCTAATTAACTAAACTCTAATTATAGCAATGAGCCACTGGAATGATTCATTTCATGTTATAGTCATTTAACCACCTTTTTTCAAATTTACAAAAACTGTATACACAATAATTAAAAGGAAAGGTAATTAAAAGTAATTGTGTCCATTGTGATTGGCAGACCGCCCTGATGTCGTTAAGAAGTCAGACAGGAGACAGTTTATCAGATGATTTAAACATTCATTTGGAGGTCAAGCTGAAAGTTTGCCTTCATTTGTGACATGTAATGAAACGCTGATCATAACTGACATTTCAGCACCAGTTTATCATGTGGTGTCGCGTTTACATCAGTCTGTTTTTTATGAGGTGCCGTCAGGGACATTATTCAGAAATACCTCTCACACACACTACTGAAATATTACGCTCTTACACACACTAGTGAAACGCTCTTACACACACTAGTGAAATGCTCTCACACACACTAGTGAAACGCTCTCACACACACTACTGAAAT
>NC_040015.1:978200-1002207 GCF_000972845.2 Larimichthys crocea | reverse complement strand
GGCAGCAGCGTACTTGTCTCTGCTGATGCAAAATGTTTGTTGAGTTAGCGCCGCCCGCTTCTGTAAGTCCACTGGAAAGCTCCTCCTGGCGCGACATCTGCAACCCAACGATGCTGCGCTCCCTCTTACAACCCGCCTTCCGGTTTAAGTGAAATGCCTTCCGGTTACAGTGAAATGCCTTCCGGTTACACTGAAATGCCTTCCGGTTACACTGAAATCTCAGTAGTGTGTGTGAGAGCATTTCAGTAGTGTGTGTAAGAGCGTTTCACTAGTGTGTGTAAGAGCGTAATATTTCAGTAGTGTGTGTGAGAGCATTTCAGTAGTGTGTGTGAGAGCATTTCAGTAGTGTGTGTGAGAGCATTTCAGTAGTGTGTGTAAGAGCGTAATATTTCAGTAGTGTGTGTGAGAGCATTTCACTAGTGTGTGTGAGAGCGTTTCACTAGTGTGTGTAAGAGCGTAATATTTCAGTAGTGTGTGTGAGAGCATTTCACTAGTGTGTGTGAGAGCATTTCACTAGTGTGTGTAAGAGCGTTTCACTAGTGTGTGTAAGAGCGTAATATTTCAGTAGTGTGTGTGAGAGGTATTTCTGAATAATGTCCCTGACGGCACCTCATAGTTTTTGGTCTCCACCACCACCTACTTGAAATATCTGCTCCATTTTGTTCAAGAGAACTGAGTCTGTCTGCTGTTTGCTGTTCAGCAGGCTGTGTTCAACGACCTTATGAGAGCACTGAGAGTGAACTAATAATAACTGATACCGTAAAGGTGCATCCAGACAGGTAAATAATAAGATGAAAGTCATTTTAAAGCTTCGTAAAAAGCAGAGAGGAGCTGCAGATTCTGCTGATTTTATGTACATATATTACTTTTTTTTTTGTATATTTGATTAGGGTTCTGCTACTTTCATACTTTTGTTCCATTCATCACATCTAAATACAGCATACTGTTCACCCTGTTGTCTTCCTATTATTCGTGGTGTCACCTGTGGGGTCAGTAAAATATTTTGAAATGTGAAGAAAAACAACAAAAATCTAATTGATGCATTGTTCTCTAAAATCCAGCTTACAACAAGGAGGAACAGGTGAACAGGTGAGTTGTATATAAATTCACCCTCAGTACAGTTGTCGTGAACGGGGAAATTAGCTACAGAGACCAAAACTGTTTTTTGTACCAGGCTGCAAACATGTTTATTTCTGCTGTGAAGTTGGACATTTGAACATGGGGACTTATGGAGACTGACTCACTTCTGTAGCCAGCCTCAAGTGGACGTTTGAGGAACTGCAGTTTTTGGTACTTCCGTGTTGGCCTTAATTAAAAGCCACAGAGGTTGGCGCTTGGTCCAGACAGATCAACAACAACAAGCAGAAACTAGACTTATTGTCTGTTGTCATGTTATCACTTCATAAATAGTTTTCATGAAGCAGTTTATATTTATATTTAGGATCATTTTTATATGACAGCTCATATTACACAGAGCTGATCCTTTTACTCTCTCTTTTACTCTTTTTTTAATTTTTTGTATGACACATGTCACAATGTCACATTAAAACAAATTCAGAAATCAAGTGTTTATGAACTGTTATGATTGTAAACAAGTGTTGTTTTTCTCCTGATGATTATTTATCATTATGTTTTTCTCAAATGTTTGTCTGTAAACAAGCAGTGTGTGTGTGTGTGTGTGTGTGTTTTCAGTGGGAGGTCTGTTTCTTAAGCACAATGCTGATTAAAGCTTCACCTCTACTCCGCTGCTTGTTTTCTTTATTACCCATGTTAAATATTCATTATGAATGAAAAAAAAAATACAATACACCCCTTTTCCTCCACCTGTGCTTTGTGTATTCATGTAACTTGTGTGGTTGTTTGTAAATCGATAAATGATTCACAGCAGGACGGCTCACAGTCTGCAGCACACGTCAGATCATCAGCGCGTTGATGTTTGTGGAGTGAAACATATATGAAATGTACACAATCTGAACATTTTGCACGTCTGCGAAGCCTCAGAGTTCACGTGCTGCTGCCATGACAACACGACTGTGATAATCTCAACATGTTTATGCTGTGAAACTTAATAGACTGATATCTAATTTAAATTTACTGCAAAATATATGAGGACACGGCAGGAGAATGTAGTTTAAATCACAGATATCACCATGAAGCTTCCCCAGCTGATTACTCAATTCAAAATGATTATTTATTGTACGACAAGTTTTCTGAAATTTGTTGTTTAAATATGAACATTTTTGGCGAGATTTTACAGACACAAACAGACAAAGTCAAATAAACAGAAATGTGGATTAGGGGAATTTTCTTCTCAGTAGAAGAAAAGAAGATGTGTTATGGAGGAAAAATAAGCCAAAACTGACATGGAAAAACATTTTTGTTGTACTGATGTACTGATTCTGCACCTCCTCGAGACGTCACGGAGCTTTAAAGTCGATTGAGCTCTCGAATTTAATTAATTAAATTAAAGTGTGGCTGTCCTAGGCTGCAGTTTGGATTTAATATAAGTACAAGAATTTATTATTTTAAACCCAGACTCCTGAAGAACTGATGACTGATCAGTGATCTGATTGGTCAGTCGTCAGGCTGTTGATGCTCTGAAGTGAACCTTAAAAAAAACACTGCGTGCAAATTTGGATACAAAAACATCAGTTAAAATAATATGCATATACTTACCATAATATTTTGAGTTACCTGGGTAACAACTGCATCAAAAAACAAACAGTATAATCTACGACACGATTGCATGGACAAGAAAGAAAACATGCAAGATTAAAATATTTTACAGTACAACCTAGAAATAAATATGTTAAAAATGCATCAAAGAAAGAAAAATAAATAATGAATATTTTATCTGATTATTGATTTTATCAGATTTAATTGATCAAATTTATGTTTTTTTAATTGTCATATTACAAATTCATTGTTGTATTTTAACTGTTGTCAATAACACACACAGACACAGTGACATCAACAGCAGCAACCACACTTCTTTAATTATTTCTCTTTTCTGACAAAAGTGTCAGACATCATCATCATTAGCTGGGAATAAGCTGCAACTGTCCATCTACACATTTACAATGTGCATACACCCAATTAATCTGTCATATATGAATGCAGATGAAATGGTTGATTGATTGATTGATTGATTGATTGATTGATTGATTGATTGATTGATTGATTGATTGATTGATTGATTGATTGATTGATTGATTGATTGATTGATTGGAATGGGGTGGGTTCAGGATGGATCAGGAATAATCAAGATCAAAAATGGGATTGTAAAGGAAGTGCTTAGCATGTATGGGAACTCCTTGATGACTGTTTCCAAAACCATTCAAGGTGATGACTTAATGAAGCATAGTTTGCACAAAATCATAACAGAAGTTCTCAGGACACTTTCCATACAGAGCAAGTCTAGACCGTACTCTTTATAATATTATCTACAGAGGCCAACAATTTTTGACAGTGGGAAGGAAAGACTTCCTTTAAAAGGCAGAAACCTGACAAAGTCAAATCCGGTAATATAATAATAATAATAATAATAAATAATAATAATAATAATAAACCACAATAATAATAAAAAAAGCTGTCTAGGCCTGTAGCAGCATAACTAAGGGACAGTTCAGGACTTAAGCAGTTTTACCTAGAAGCTCTATCAGAAAGGAACGTCTTGAGACAACTCTTAAATGTGGAGGTGGTGTCCGCCTCGACAACAAAAACTAAACCTACTAGACAGACAGGTTGACAGCCTTGTGGACATCAGATTGGACATTGAGGACAACTTTGGGTCCACTTTCAACCTAAACATTCTGCCCTGGCTTCTTCCATATTTGGATTTCTTGATTGCCATTTTTGCATGTCCGGACATTCCTGCACGATAATTTACAATCTCATACCCCACCGTTGGAGGGGGATTTCCATCTGCCTCTGTATCGTTATCACTTTAACAACACCGTCAGCTAAAGCCTGTAGCGCCTCAGGGCCTCGGTTCAAGACCCTTACCTTTTTGCTTCAAAGCCTGTTGATAATACATTGGCTTTTCCATTATATACCATTATTTCAGACTACATTTATTGTTCCCAAGTTGCATGTTATACTGTAGTAGGTTTTTCACAACCAGTAATGATTATATGAGACAATTTATTTATGGAAGCTAATACTGAATATTAAATCTGAATAGAATGGTGTGTATAGGTTGATGTAAGCTGTAATATATTTTCAATCTATTTTATAGTATATTTAATATATTTTGTAAAACATAGTATTGCTGGGAAATTTTCCACAACAGCTCTTTTAAGGTATGATGGTGAGAGCTTCTTTTGAGGCTGAAAACAGCTACAGGATATTTTTTAATTTTTCTGTTTGTGTGTCATATCTGCAAAATGTAAGTGATATTTGAAGATATATGATATTACAACCGCCCATGTGCAGGGCTTGGATGTGTGACTTTGGTGACACCTAGTGGTGCTTTCAGGAACATTCATGTTCGTAGGTGATTTAAAGATGACCTGTAATTAGCATAAATATGCGAAGGATGTGACGATCAAAGCTCACCTTGTTGGTGTTTGTTTACTCAAAGATTTTCTCATTTCATCTCCTCAGACAAAAAGAAAAAAAAACATCCTTCCCTTTTTCTCGACTTGTCGTGTTGTTTTGAAAATAAGCCTTCACCTGGCGTCGCTTTCACAGAAAATCAACCACGAGCGATCGAACAAATCAATAGGAAGAGGGCGAGGGTGGAAGGTGACAGGGTAGTGGTGAACGGCATCCCATCATGCCAAGCGGCGTGATGAGAAAACATGCTTGTTATGTGAAAGGTGGGCTTATTTACAGAGTGTGTGTGTTTTCATTGTACTGACCTACATGTGTTTAATTTTGTGTGCTTGTGTTTCATGCACACACACACACACACACACACACACACACACACACACACACACACACTGTGTACTCACATTACTGCATGTTTTCTTGCTTGCCAGCATGCATGTGTTTGCACGCAGGATACCCACCTCTGTGCCCACAATGCCCATGTTGTTTTTGTGCATGTGTGTGTGTGTTCAATCAGTACACGGCCCAACACACACAGTAATAGAGCCCGCCGGGACACAAGCAAGTCTACAGTTGCTAGCTGTAAATTGACCTGTGTGTGTGTGTGTGTGTGTGTGTGTGTGTGTGTGTGTGTGTGTGTGTGTGGGGGGGTGTCCACAGAGGGCCATAATAACTGTTATCTGTCCCATAGGCCCTTATCATTTCACACACACACACCTTTATCCAGAGTAACACAGCAGCAGTAATAATTAGAGAGCTTTAAAGCCTCCTTGGGTCACTGACGCAGACAGATAATCAGTCCATAGTCTGTGTGTTCATGGCAGTGAAGGAAAAATAAACAAGAAAATAAAAATAAAAAATGAAAACGTCAGATTAAAAATGACAAATATTAGTGTTCAGGCTTGTGCGAGAAAGAAAAAGTCACTCCAGGAGCAACACGATTTCCAGAACTGACGCTGAAGTTGGTAAAAAGATTTTTTTCTATATTTTTTAATATGATTTCAGCAACAAACTGAGGAGCAGTGACGCAGAAACACACAGAACAACAAAAAGCACGTAAACAAACAAACATAAAATACACTTGAATAGTTGTACAGTGTGTGCTAAAGTGAGTCTACACGACATCCAAATTATGTTTGCAACATCAATAATCCATAGTCATAAATTCATGTTCAACCTCTGTGGCTTTTAAATAAGGCCAACACTTAAGTGTCAAAAACTGCAGTTCCTCAAACGTCCACTTGAGGCTGGCTCCAGAAGTGAGTCAGTCTCCATAAGTCCCCATGTATAAATGTCCAACTTCACAGCAGAAATAAACATGTTTACAGCCTGGTACAAAAAACAGTTTTGGTCTCTGTAGCTAATTTCCCCGTTTATGACAACTGTACTGAGGGTGAATTTACCTGTTCACATTATATTAAGGCTTAAAGTTATGCAGAATTAAGAGCATGGACGCTTTGATTGACAGGTGGGTGTCGTCACAGGTGTCTGTTTTCATGTTTTCATGTTTTCAAAATGTTGATATTGGACAATTTATTTGGATTATGTACAATGCCAGCCATTTTTATGTCCAATTTCTGCGCATTCCAACCAAGTAGACTGTCTTAATAGTGTAGGTATTATGACGGAACACTGAGTCGAGCCAGATGATGTCGTTATAAGGTCCACAGAGGTCAGGAGAAAGATCAGACTTTGACAAAAAAGTCTGTTGTTTCGGTCGACCATGTTCTGAGTTGATGTTGTTGTTTTGAGCCAACCAAACTGAAACCACAGGTGTAAGATCATAATTTTTTTATTTTATTGCATTAGAAAAGTTAGTATAAAACAGATAAAACAACCAAAGAGTTAAAAACAACAGCAAGAAGAAAACACTGAATCTGTCCAAAAAGAAGAACATGAAGTTTGTATGATTGTTAGAAATTTAAAAAAAAATCCATAACACAGACAGAGAATTGTTTCCTAAAAATCTCAGAAATCTCATCTGTGATGAAACATTGACAGAAAATAATCTGCTCCATATTCACCCAAACCTCCTGCAGTTATTGTTTCACTGTTTGGCTTCAATGTTCAGTTTACTGGCTGTTCTCTTGACAGACAAATAAATAAATTGTTATGAACTGAACATAACATGAAATATCCATGTTATGAGGTCACTTAGTCAAGCACTCCAGCAGTCGTTCTCCACCTCTTGTGACGCTGGATTGAGCTGCAGGAGGCTTTTTAACACTTTTGTCACGACAGCTGAAGCTCTGCACAAAGTGAAGATTTAATCAGAAACTTGCATGAACTTTTTATTTTTAATTGCTTAATCCTTTCATGAACTTCATGCAGCTTATCTGGCTCCATGATAACAGGTAACATTAACTTGCATTTGATGTGTCCTGAAAAAGGTCTTTAAAAGTCTTAAATGTAACTTTGTGAAAGCTCAATAAACTCGCTGTGTGTGTGTGCAGACGACAGCTTGTTATCTCATGACTCTTGTTTACTTGTTTTTTTAGAAACTATCTTCTTCATCTGTGGTTCAAACAGTTCAACAACATGCTGACGTTCGAGTCAACACAGACTGCAGAGAGCGAGCCGAGTCACTAACGGAGAGACAGAACATTTTGTCACTTGGTGCAGAACTTTCATTGGGGTTTACAAGTCGCATGATTTGGTGTAGAACACACGCGATCCTTTCTGCAAAACAAACAAGTTAATGGGAAAACACATGACTTTTACTTTGAGGAGGTGAGGCGCTACTTCGTCCTGCAGCAGGCTCGTCTTTACAGGACTTTTAATTTGATCTGTTTCAGGAAAATCAGAATAAAAACAGCTTCCTCCTCCTCCTGACACATCACCTTAAATGTGTGTATGTGTGTGTGTGTGTTTAATTGCAACAGCTCTGTTCTGTCCACGTCTGCAGGTTGCTGGTTAATTGGTGCTGGAGGCTCAGCTCGTTAACTCTGCTCTTATCTGCATCCCAAACAGCCTCACGCCAATTACCACTGCTCACTCACCTCCCTCTCTCCATCTCTCTCTCCTTGTTTGTGTCTCTCATGTTTTTTTTGTTTTTTTTTTCATATTCAGATTTTAGTTACTGTCATGACCATAATTAAGTACAGTTTGTCAAAGCAGGTTTGGTTTACAACGTCAGTGTAATAATTCAGAATGTAAGACAACAAATCACACATGCATTACTGCATACATACAAAAATAATACAGTGTTAAAGAATAAACTTCTGGAACTTGAAAATATTAAAATATTTTATTCTTATTTCACCAAGCTCTCACCAACCACTAAAAATCAGTCCCACATTTACTCTTGTCCAGCAGCTTCTTGCTTGCTCACTCTGTTCTTTTTTCTCCTTAGCTTCCTCCATCAATGTCCTCTTTAGTCTCTTCTCCTCTGTCATTATGTCCATAGAGGCTGTTGAGTTCCAGGTACTTATCCTGCTAGCCCAGTTCTGGTTCTGGCACAACACTGACTCTGCTTCTCGTCGGCATTCCCTGTGCCCTGAAAACCTCTTCTTCTTCCTGGTGGTCCAAAACTCCTGTAGTACAAACACTAACACTCCCCCGGTGCTCTGAGCTCACAGTCCTGTCAGCCTGGCTAACAAACTGAGCTAACATTAGCTAACAGCAGCTACAGTTGGCAGCAGTTTACTTCACTGTCCATCAGGAAACTCTGTAAATCACAGAGAGTTGAGGTGGAGCAGCCGGAGGACATCAGAGGGAAAAGCAGAAAACATTTTCTCCATAAAATATGATCCAGTTTCACCAAAATCAGTCAAATAGTTGGTGGTGTGTGACTTAGTGCCGTAAAGTGTTACGTACTTCTCCCGACCCGGAGCCCAAAGTTACATAGTGTGAGAACAGACGTATGAATGACAGAGACACCATTCACCTGATTACACAAGCAACACTAAAGAAGAGTCAAGATTGCAGCGGTCAGTGTATTCCTGTGAACTGCTGTTAATCATAGATAAAGTCAGTGTAGCATCAACATGATTTAACATCTGTTAGTTTATTAACTAAAAGTTAGACAACAGGGTTTTAAAATAATAACTTGGTGTTGACTCTTGGTTTCACATGAACAAAATCTGGTGTCAGTGATGAATATATGAATGAATATATATCGACTCTTTAATTAGACTATATCTTCAGAATATGACTTTGTGTGTTATGAGCCAAATATTTAAAATATAAAACAGCAAATGTAGAAATAATAAAGCCACACTTCTCTCCTCTCTCCATGTTCCTCTTGATTGACTTCCAAACAACCAATTACTATTTTGTTACCATGACAACCATCTCTGTTTCACTGCTCCCCCTCTTCTCTCTCTCAGCCTCTCTTTCTGCCATTTTGCCACCTCTCTTCCTCTTTAGATTGACATCTCAACAGCCAGTTATAGCTGACATCACTCCCTCCCTGCCTCCCCTCCCTCTCTTTCTCTCTCCCTCCCTCACTCGTGAGCCTGGTCTTGTTGTTGTTTGTCAGGCTGCTGCTGTGCACTTGAACACACCACCACGCCCACTAAGACAATCTATTGAACAAGCGCAGCGCTGCCTAACAATAAGAGATTGTGTTGGTCCCCTGAGGCTCCGCCCACACTTGACAACAAAACACCACTCAGTTTATGAAGACCCCCGACCTGCAACCTGCCAGCCAATCGCAAACTAGCATTTTTAACACGGTCAGTGTTACGTATGATTAATTTTGTTTTATTTTGCAGTTCAGGACGCATCAACCATGGCTGTGAAGAGAAGCCAACACAAAAAGCTGCAGTTCCTCAAATGTCCACTTGAGGTTGGCTCAATCCTTTTTCCCGTGGTAAATTAGAATGGTTACAAATGTCATATTTGATTAATTTAGTAATATTACGAGTGCAAAGTGTAAACAGTTCTTCTTGTTTTAAAATATCTGACTGATTTAGTTGCAGATTTGTCTGCTGGAGTTTGGTCTGAGGATAGACGGTGGCTGGAAGCTTCAGGATCTCTTAGGATGTTTTTGTGTCGGAGGAAAAGTGCGACAACATGCCAGCAGGACGACCAAAACTGTCGCACCATCACACAAACAGCTCGTACACACTGTGTGTGTGTGTGTGTGTGTGTGTGTGTGTGTGTGTGTGTGTGTGTGTGTGTGTGTGTGTGTGTGTGTTTTAACAGCCATCACCCCGCCTCACCCCCTCGCTCAGAGAGATGCTGCTCTTGAGTTTGTCATTATATTGAGAGCCTATTAACTCTCTCTGTCATTTTTAGCTCTCGCTCACTCTCTCAACACAACAGTCGCAACAGAGTTTCATTCTTTGTACAGTAATATCTTCTTCTATGTCTCTATATTTGATCAGGACAGTGTTATAATGTTGCAGATATCGCCTTTCTTCTGCTCATGGTTGATTCGGCGACACCTCTGGTCATTGGTGGCAGAAATCTAATTTTAAAAGATGTATTTTCTCAAAGAGAGTGAGATGTTCAGATAGACATCGCTCTCATGTGTTCACCACAGAGTCAGGATGTAGCCTAGCTTAGCATAAAGACTGGAAACAGTGGGAAAGAGCTAGCCTGGCTCTGTCCAAAATATCAAAAATATATAAAAATAGAGCAGGAATATAAAAAGGACAATGTGTGTGACATTGAGACATTTAAGTAAATATAACAACACTTATCACAGGCCAATCTTTCCATTTAACAAACACCATTTCCCATAAACCCACAGGATTTATACAGGTTAAACAAGGTGAAAATGGAGGTGAGCGTCTGTGGTATGACATTTGAACAATTCATTACGTGTCCGTAAAAACACATCACTCTACAAACACGAGATAAAGGACGTTAAAGATAAACTGTGTTTCTGCACAAACTTTATGTTCTGGATTGTGTCACCTCAACAACTCAACAACTCTCTACCAGCGTTATTTTAGTGTTAGATGACCATAGGAACGATGACTTCCTGTTTGGTACTAAAAAGACCACGCCTACCTTCTGATGATATTAAACATGTTTGAGAAAGGCGAGAAAAAGACAGATATTTCCACCATCAACAGACTCTGTTGACAGCTAGCCTTCAAGTGAAGTGTTGTTTGGCAACAGTGCAATCCCAGTCCAGAAAAGTGCAATAGTACCAACAGGACTCTGACCTTGCTTGAGTGCAGACGCTTCACTCTTTTGCTCTCCGCTTTACTCTGCTTTACTGTTTTTTCTATTATTGTAATCCTTTCCTTTTGCAAACAATTTTTTGGAAAGCGGATCCTGGATACCTATATCACTGGGAGTTTAGTTACCAAAGACTGCCACTTTTATTTTAATCTGTTTTATTTTGTGAGCGTGGCCTATCAGCAGCACAAGCCTGCACTATCGTGACTGGGACTGAGGAGCTCAGCTAACAAAAGCTAATTAGCAGCAAGATGCCTCCCTTTTCCACGGATGATTACCACAAACTGCTCCAGAAGATAGCAGTACTGGAAACTAAAATTCATCGGCTCGAAGTGAACGTGGAGGTAAATGGACAATATGGGAATGAAACCACTCTGCCAATGTCCCAAAATAGTGAGAAAAAGCAGGCTAACAGAAAGCTAATTAGCACCACAAAGATGCAGCAGGAGCCAGGTGTAAATGGCACTAAATCAACAACTCCTTTCTGGAACTCTCTTGGTGCAAAGCCCAGGCATCACAAATTGCCTCCCTCAGATATGGGAAGACGGTTAACAGGCAGAACCCAGCACCCGGAGACTCATGATGACACTGAGTGGCCTGCACTGCCATCAAACAGGAATGCATCTTCAACCCCGCTACCAAGGAGAAAACAACCATGGACTGGAAGTACAACAAAAACAAAGAGCAAATCACCCCAAGACACAGGGATTCTACTAGAGAACAGATTTGCTCCACTTTCCCAAAATCCTGACTCCCCAAAAGAAAGCTCATCTTCCAGCGCAAGAGAAAGGTATGAAGCTAAATCATATGCTAAAAGGCCACAGAAAGAGCTAACGACTGGGCCTGAAACTCTGATAGTGGGTGACGGAGCTGTGGGTGAGATAAAACGCTTTTGCAGCAAGAAAAACACCAAAGTACTCTGTTTTACCAAAGATATGGTGTCTGATATTTCAAAGAAGATCCTGAAGATTGCTACTGATCATCCAACAGTTAAATCACTCATCATACACACAGGAGCCCTCGATGTTGTGAAGCAACAGTCGGAGGTATTAAAACGGGACTTTGTTGATCTGATGAAGAGAGTCCAATGCCTAAATACTGAGGTGTTTTTCAGTGGACCTCTACCAACAGTTCGGCGAGGAGATGAGCGATTCAGCAGGCTGATGATGCTAAACAGATGGCTCAAAGATACATGTGCTACTCAATCAATAAACTTTATTGACAATTTCAACATCTTTTGGGAACGCAGGCACCTCTTTAAGGCAGATGGATTTTGCCTTAACAAATCAGGAGTACAGCTGCTAAGCTCCAACATTTTTTATTTTCTGCGTCAGACACCAGCAGCCACTGCCAAGGACCAAAGACAAGACAATCCAAAACAACAGATAAGGCGGCGCTCTGGTGAGGGCGCTGAGATTAGGACTGAACAGGGAGGACAGCAGACCCAGAAAGAACCGGCAACATCATTATTCTCACCCCAACAAGTGGAGTCTCCCCCAGCCCCAACAGGGGACACTCAACCTCCACCCCCCCAGACCCCACCCAGCCCCCAACTCTCTCCATTCAGTCTGGACGACTCCCCACTTCTGGATTTCACAGACAGGATGAAGAGTCTTGTCAATATGGGAATCCAATTAACACCACGCCAAAATCCCCTATTTTCTCCCCTTAAGCTACCACACCGTCCAGCCCCACCTATTCCACCTCGGAAACAACCCTCGACTAAAAGTCACCGAGCCCCCCCACCTCCTTTGAATCATCATATCTGTGAGTCTGACTGATATGTGCCGGGTCCAGGCTGCAATACTGATATAAATAATCTTCACCAGGAAAAGTCAGGGCCCTATGGAGTTCAGATACCCTTCTCAATCCCTGTGATGACAGGTAACAGAAAAGTGGTTAAACTGATGAGAAATAAAAAGGGTTCATTTAAATCTGCCAATCTACTGAGTATAGCATGTCAACCACGAAACTTACCAGTGTCTCCTGTTATCCCCACAAGGATAGCCCTACTCAATATCAGATCACTAGTCAACAAACCACTGATAGTAAATGACATGATTATGACCTATAATCTAGACTTTTTACTTCTTAGTGAAACATGGCTGACTGAATGTAGTTGTGCTACCATTCTTAATGAGGCAGCGCCAACAAATTACAGTTTTATGAGTAAGAGTCGAAATGGCAAGAAGGGCGGGGGTGTTGCTGCCATTTTCAAATCAGTATTTCAGTGCAAGGACATTACATTTGGTGATTTTAGTTCTTTTGAATATCTCTGTTTTTTAATGAAGGGTGATCCAAAAGTCCTTTTTCTAATCATTTATAGACCACCAAGGTACTCAGGAAAATTTATTGATGAGTTTGCTGATCTGATGTCAGTTATCTGCACTGACTACAACTTTTTTATCGTAACTGGGGATTTTAACATTCACATAGACAACAACATGGATACTAATGCCAAAGACTTCTGTTCTCTACTTGACACCTTTGGCCTTGTCCAACACGTCAAAGGGCCCACACACACTCGGGGACACACTCTAGATCTGGTTATCTCTAAAGGTGTTGACATTTCTTCTGTTGTTGTTAAGGACTTGGCTCTTTCTGATCATTTCTGTGTGTTCTTTGACTTACAGATAATTCCAAACATTCAGATAACCTCTGTGTCTGTTAGGAAAAGGTACATAAACGAGAATACTAGTGCTAAGTTTATGGAGGCTATAGCAATGTCACCAACTGTGAGTGCAGAGACAGTTGATGAACTCCTGGATAATTTCAACTGGAAAATCTCAAATGTCATGGATGCTGTTGCACCTATTAAAACTAAGATGACCTTGAGTAGACAGAGATCACCATGGAGGAACACTATGATGGTAAAGGCATTGAAAACAGAATGCAGGAAAGCAGAGCGTAAATGGAGAAAAACTAAACTCCAAATTCACCACGACCTCTACAAACAAAGTCTCAGTAATTTCAACCATGAGTTAATCAAGGCTAGACAGCAACACTTCTCTAAAATTATTAATAAAAACATCAACAACACTCGCACTCTGTTTGCTATAGTTGATAAGCTTACAAACCCCCCAAAAGAGATAGTTTCAGAACTCTCTTCAAAAGAAAAATGCAATGAATTTGCTCACTTTTTCGATGAAAAAATCAAATCTTTAAGGTTAAATATCAACACAAATCTACAAAATGATAAAGTGACGCAATCCCTAAAACCGCCTAGGAATGAATCAACTGTGATGTCAGAATTTAATACAGTTGATCAAAAAAACATAGAAGAAACAGTTCAGCATCTTAAATCATCGACATGCTGTCTTGACACAATGCCATCTGACTTTTTTAAAGCTATTGTAAAATCTGTCCAAACAGATCTGCAGCAAATAATAAATTGCTCACTTCAATCAGGCACGTTTCCTAAACCCCTAAAAGTAGCTGCCATCAAGCCACTCTTAAAAAAGCGAACGCTGGATACTTTCAAGTTAACCAACTACAGACCTGTCTCAAATCTTCCTTTTATAGCCAAGATTGTTGAGAAAGTGGTTTTTAATCAACTCAGTAATTACTTGAACTCCAGTGGACTTTTTGACAAATTTCAATCAGGTTTTCGAGCTCACCACAGTACAGAAACAGCTCTTATTAGAGTGTTAAATGACATAAGGTTGAACACTGACTCAGGCAAAGTATCAGTTCTGGTCCTGCTGGATCTCAGTGCTGCGTTTGACACTGTGGATCACAGCATACTGCTGAACAGATTGGAAACATGGGCAGGACTCCGTGGAACAGTCCTAGAATGGTTCAGGTCCTACTTGGAGGAACGGAGTTATTTTGTGACCATTGGAAGTAATCAATCAGATCGAGTGGCTATGACATGTGGGGTTCCTCAGGGGTCAGTTCTTGGACCCCTTTTGTTCAGCCTATATATGCTGCCTTTGGGTCAAATTCTGCAGAATTCTAATGTCAACTATCATAGTTATGCAGATGACACACAGATATATCTTGCGCTGTCCCCAGATGACTGCAGTCCTATAGAGTCATTGTGTAACTGTCTAGAGCAAGTCAAAAATTGGATGAACCAAAATTTTCTTCAGTTAAATCAAGAAAAAACTGAGGTAATTGTTTTTGGCAATAAAGAGAAGAGGGTTGCTGTCAGTAAACACCTTGAGTTACTGTCTCTAGAAACTAAAGACCAAGTCCGAAACCTTGGCGTGTTGATAGACTCAGATCTGACCTTCAACAGTCACATAAAATCAGTCACCAAAACAGCCTTCTACCAACTTAAGAACATATCCAGAGTTAAGGGCTTTATGTCCCAAACAGATCAGGAGAAGCTGATCCATGCTTTCATCTCCAGTAGACTTGACTACTGTAATGGTCTTTTGACTGGACTCCCCCAAAAAAGTATCAAACAGCTGCAGCTCATTCAGAACGCAGCAGCTCGAGTTTTGACCAGAACAAAGAGATCAGAACACATCACCCCAGTTCTTAAGTCTTTACACTGGCTCCCAGTTAGCCACAGAATAGATTTTAAAGTTCTGCTACTAGTTTACAAATCACTGAATGGTTTAGGCCCACAATACATAAACGAAATGTTAGTAGAATATAGACCCAGTAGGGCTCTGAGATCTACTGACTCAGGTCAGATAGTGGAGCACAGAGTTCAAACCAGACACGGTGAAGCAGCATTTAGCAGTTATGCTGCTCACAACTGGAACAAACTACCAGCAGGACTGAAATCAGCCCCAACTCTTAGCACTTTTAAATCCAGGTTAAAAACTTTTCTATTTTCACGTGCTTATGGCTGAGCTCTTTTAAAGAACTTTTAAAGAATTTTTAATCATAATCCAGTGATTCGTTTATTGTTTTAAATTGTTTTCAAATTTGCTATTTTAATGATTTTAAATGACATTCTGATGTTTTTAATTAAATTTTCTTCTCTTTTTATTTTTTTATTTCTATTGCTATTGCTTGTCTTAATGTCAAATGTTTTTCCTTGCCTCTGTAAAGCACTATGAATTGCCTTGTGTACGAATTGTGCTATACAAATAAACTTGCCTTGCCTTGCCTTGCCTTACTGCATAGTATAGTAGTGCAATGCACAATAGTGTGGAACTATTTGTGTTGGCAGAGCCAAAAAACTATTTTTTAAAAACAAACATAATCTGTTTTCATGTATTACTGTTAAATAATAAATGGAGATTGTAGAACTGATGTTTAAAAGAAATAACACACTTGAGGTTGTGCTGTTATACTGAATATCAGCATGCTAACTTTAACCGAATCACAGCCGTGTTGATATTAAGTATACCAGAACTCCCTCTTGTGTGAACGCTGACTTGTGACTCTGTGACTTTGACATCTATCTGTCCATCATACTTTCTCAGTCTCTTTATATCTCTTCATCTATCTACTGTTTATTTAAAATGCATCCCTCTCTCCCTCTCTCACCCCATCTCTCTCCCTCTCTCACCCCATCTCTCAGCCTCTCTCCCCCTCTCTCTCTCATTATCCTGCTGGTTGAGAGTCTGTGTGGGCAGATTACAGCCTTTTCAATGAAACCCTCTTCTCAAAAGGAAGGTACAGCTGTGACAGTGTGTGTGCGTGTTATTGAGTGTTTGCACGTGTCTGACTGAGTGTGTGTCCTCCCCTGTGCATGTGTGTGTGTGTGTTTGTGCATGTAGAGGTGGAGTGTAGAGGCCCATTAGTAAGCACTTGATTGACAGATTTGAGGACAGTATGTGCTGCAGCTCGGCTTCATTAGCACAGGTGTTAGAGTGTGTGTATGTGAGTAAGACTGTGTGCATGTGTGTGTGTGTGTGTGTGTGTGTGAAGTGTGTTTGTACAACATGAGTTGAATCATCACTATCTTCCGGAAACTGTCAAAAAAAGACAGCGTCAGTCGTTTCAGCAGAAGTAGCAGCGACCTCTGGCGGCCGAAGGGATGATGAGTTTAATGGATGCACCGTGCCACTGTGGCCCTTGTCTCTAGATCCTGCATGTGGATCTGAGGGCACAATATATTTGCTGCTTTTTCCTCTGATGTCCCCCAGATGCTCAGCTTCAACTCTCTGTGATTTACACAGTTTCCTGATGGACAGACTGCTAAGTAGCGAACCACTTAGCTAACTGAACTGACTAAGTCAAGAGATGCCAGGCCCACCTCAATCAGGCTACTGTATTACAAAGGTGTGTTCAGCCCTGGGTCTGCCTTTGTTCACCAGAAGGTGGACACTGACACTAGCTCATAGCACTAGCTGCAGTGCATAGCAGTGGGGGGTGTAAGGCACACTTGCGATTGGCTATTGTAAATGCTAATCAATATTTGTGACAAGTCCCTTCCTATCTGACCGAGGCACGGCCCTGTTCCTGAACCTAGTTATAAAACTCAATTAAGACTCAATACAATCTGACCTTTTTGCTGCAGCCATTGGAGCTGCCCCCTGTTGGAACGAATGCAGGTTTAAGACACTTTTGACTGTCCTGCACACAGAGCCCTGACCTAAACTCCATCCAGCACTGTTGAATGAACTGGAGCCAGACCTGACCACCCAGACATCAGGTTCAGGTTCAAACATCCAGCAAAAAGACTGTTATCCTTCATAGCCATTGCAGAGAGGTAAACTCTCTGGTGTATATGGTGAATCAGTTTGTTTTATATTAGTAGCAGAATATGAGATGTGACGCTTGTGTTTGTTTAAACGTGTTTAATGTGAGATTTAGGAGTTTGAAGCGTCACAGGAAAGAAAACAAAAGAAGATTTGAAAACTGTTTGCAGACTTGTGACATGCAGCGTGCACACAGACTGACTCACTGTAATTGTTTTCTTTAGTGTCGTATGTGTTGCTGTGTTTTCGGTGTGTATTTTCAGCTGCCCTGTGAGAGAAGGTGTTCGCAGCAGCTCCCGGCGGACTCCACACATACAGCTACTGAAGCCTTGTTAGAGCTTATAATGAGCCATAAAAGTGCTCAGCTGTATTAAACATGCACGTGAATATCACCTGTCTACACACACACACACACACACACACACACACACACACACAAAACACACCACTCTCCCGCGGGAACAAATAAAGCCATATTGTCCCCGGTCTGATTGCTGTGATAATTAATGTAGCATACGACCAGAAAAACACACTGAGGCCAATTACACCAGAGAGAGTGAGAGAGGGAGGGAGGGTTGGAAAGAAAATAGGGAAGAGAGTGAGAATGAGATGAAATGGAGGGAGCATCGTGAAAGAAGAGTAGAAGAAGAAAAGAGAGAGATTAAAAAGCTTTCTTTAAAAAAAAGGTATTTATAGATTACCTTAGAAAAAGTTATCAAATGACGTATTGCACAAATAAAACATGAAGTATAAAGTTTTTACAGTTATAGCATTATCAGACTTCTGAGAATAAAACTGTTGTAAATATATATTTCCTCTACAAGAACAAACAACAGTGCCGCTACATGATGCGGTTACACAGTCCTCCGGTCAGTCCTCCCTGCAGCCTCTTTGGTGAACTGTCCCCTTCTTCGTCTTTTTCTACTCTTGGATCAGGATCTCCCTCACAACACAATCTGACAGCTTCCAGAAGATTGTAAATCTTTGTCAGCAGAGATATTTTTTAATTTACAGAAAAAAACAGTAGCACTAACACGGCAAAATCAAATCAAAGATATCAATGTAATTATGTATATTTCTGGTTCTGGTTATTGATGACAATTTAAACTATCCACTATCCAAAGATCAGGACTTTATTTACATTATTTATACTTTATTTTAAGATGATGGTTGCTCCCCTTGCACTCTGGGGTCTACAGGAACGTTCCTCAAGGCTCGCCACTGGATCCACTACTTTTCGCCAAACACTCCCATTAGTTTACTTCTTTGCCATATGTTTTCATGCTTTCACTATGAAGCCACAAAATAGATTACTCCTTTGGCCCTCTTACATGGAGTCCTCAACTGACTGTCCCCTCTGGTTCACACTGATTGAGTCCTTTACCACCTCTTCAAAGACATTAAACCTGAGCGATGACAGTTCACAAGTAGTCTACCATTGCCTCTGTCCCCCAAAAGATCAAAACTCTAAACTGACCTCCACCATAATGAAGTGCTTCAAATCATCAACTCCCTCCGTGACTCACTGGACCTAATGGTCCAACATGTGACCTAATGGTCCAGTGAGTCATGGAGGATCAGACACTGTCCTTCTAAACCCCAACCCTGCCCTTAACCACCTGGAATCGCAGGAACACATGTGGGAATGCCTTCCAAACTCGTCATAAAGCTTAGAGATACAGGGCTTCCTGTTTACGCAGGACTATGTGGCTGCCCACAGCTCCAGCTCCTGGTTTCCAGGCTCCTGCATGGAGATTAGTGGCGTGTGCCCAGGAAGAAAGGAATCTCTCTCTTTCTCACACCGTTGGGTAGATTGAGACTTTGGGAGTGACGTCTAGGTGTAATTAAAAGCGACAGAGCCACTTCCACCGTACAGCCTGGAAACATGTGGCAACTTGTTAATTTACCTCCATTCTCCTCCTCCCCTCCTCCTCACCACAGTCTCCCTGAGGAGAGGAGACAGATGGGCTGGGAGTCACCTGAGGAAGCAGGAGGACATTTACTAAGACTATCTATCTATCTATCTATCTATCTATCTATCTATCTATCTATCTATCTATCTATCTATCTATCTATCTATCTATCTATCTATCTATCTATCTATCTACATACTTTATAAAATAAACCAAAGTACTGCAGTTTTTTGTTGCTAAAACGTCATGTCTGCTGGCATCACATAGGTAAATGAAGTTGCATTTTTCTGTTGCTGTGACAGTGAATTTCTGATACGATGATGATATTGTTTCATTCAACCCTTTTGGTTCACACATTAAAATATCATAACAATTGCCAACATTTTGTCTTGATTTTAATGACTCTGTCCTCCAGCACCGTCTGGTTTGGACTTCTATTTTGTTATCTTGGACTTGGATTCTGCCATCTCCTTTACAGATTTGTTTACTTGTTTGTACTGCCTTTTCTGGTTTTGAGACCGACAAACCGTAAACTTTTATGCATTCACTTTTTGCGACATGTTTGCACTAGTTCTGTCTTTGTAGTCTACAGTCGGAACCTGTTGCATGTTTTCTTGGTTGTCCTGCTTGAACTATGACAGTTATATTAAGATCACATTCCTGCTCCCAAGAAGGTGATTCTTTTAGAAATGAAGTGTGCTTTATTCACAATTCTCAATTGTTACAGCAGCTCACATAGACAAGGTGGATAAGAAATACACATAAGCCTTGGTGGGTCAGCTGGTAGAGTGGGCGATCCATGTACGAAAAGCTTCCTGAAGTGACCCTGTTCTGACTCCGGCCTGTGTTTTACTGACGTTTCCTTTGTTGGGTGTTGTTCTCCCTCTCTCTCCCTGCTTTCCTCTGTCTTCAGCTGTCCACTCTCACAAGTTGAAAGCCGTCCAGTCTCTTAACATGAGAAATATGCTCTCCATTTTGTGGAAATATCGTTGTTTTGTCACAAAGTCTGAACTGAGTTACTGAATGATGAACAGTGATAACAGCCAATGAGATGCACTGGGTGTTGACCTAATGTCAGTAAGTGTCAATTAGGTTTTTCTGCACTGCACAAGTTCCAGTCAGCAGTACTGATGCCCCACTGTGTTTTTATTTTTCCATGATTAATTTATGGCCTAGCACTGGGTATGCATGCTAGGATTGTTGAGCAGTTCACGTCTGCTAACACAGTTCTGCCGTTGTTAGCTCCTCCATCTTTTTATGGAATTACCTTACATTCCCTGTGATAACATGTGGTACTCATGGTTTGTCTTTAGATCGAGCTCTGCAACCCCCGTCTCCTTCTCCTCACTTCAGCAGAACTGAAGAGAGCTAACGCTGCCTAGCATTAGCAGCTGTTCTCGAGTGTAAAGAGGAGAGACGTGGCTTTTTGAACGGGTCACCTGAGATCATGAAATAGCCTGTATAACAGAAAAGTGTCAAAAAAACTGTAAAATGTAAAAACATATATAATACATTAATTAACATCAACAATTTAATAACATGTAATAACTAAACTGATTTTTTCATCTTACACTGAGCAAACACATGAAGGTCACATGACCACTGTTCTCTTCCTGAATTCTAGCACATTGCACTAAGTGAACTACCGTATACACTTGACAGTAATGAATGAAATAATATTCCTCCATACATGAAATTATGAATTGACATATCAAAGCAAATAAACAATATTCTACATAAAGATTTTTTACAACAAATAATTCTCAAATTGGCTCCTACAACCATAATTAAGGAGAGAGAGTGCTGAATAGTACGTACGCTTTATGAATGAATATGACGACTATGCCATCCACTATATCTATTATCGATGAGCAAACTGCATAAAAACTGAAAAATAATCTTTTATTTCCAAGAATGCAATCCTGTTTATGTAGTATTACATTATCGGATAATGATTTTTTTTTTTATGCTACACCAATAACATAATAACTTATTACATTATTGGCATATTATGACATTATTGGCTTTATTACATTTAATTTTAAATGACAAAATCTAAACAAGTTAACAGTCAAAGTCTGGTGCACAAAAAGCTTTTGGTGGGATATGAAGCGGCATGGAGAACGCAGATGTACATAGTTTATCTAGATATTACGCAAACAAATGTTGTGTTTTTGTATTATGTGTTTGAGGGGCAACATATAGAGGTTAAAGCACTGTGAAAAATACGCAGTGTGGAAGTGGAGCAGAAAATCTATAAAGTCTCACAATTTTTCATCTTCACAAGCAACATTAAAGAAGTCTCAAGTTTGGGGTGGTAAAAAAGAATGTATTCCTGTGTACTGCTCTTAATCATGGATAAAGAAATGTTCTACAAGCGTTATATATATATATATCAGTATATATAATATATATAAACACTAATATATTGTTAATGATTTGATTTAAATGTTTGTTAACCACCTCTTTATACCATGACAGCTTTACTGTGTATCTTCCAGAGGTTAACGCACAGGTTAAATACATTTCACTGAGCCTATTAACAAGCACGTTACCCAGAATCCAGTCTGGCAGATAAATATTAGGTATCACTCACATAGTCTCTGATTTAAAGTTTAATTTCTCCTCTATTTCAATCACACATCTGTTTTTTAAATAAAATGTGACCTAATGTTTTTGGGTTTTTTTGCTCTGGTTTCTATGACAAGAAAACAGTCGGTTTGAGTAATCTCAACATGAACATGACATCTTACTGCAAACATTCATGAAATGAAAATAATTGTGTTTGATGTGACAGAGGTGCAGGCGAAAACCTTTAATCTCTCTGTTTCACGACAAACTGAATTATTTATGTGAAGGTGTTTTTGTTAAAAATCTCAATGGACGAAGAGGATGTCAATTTATTTCAACATACAGAAAGACATTATTCAAAACAACATGAATCTAATGTCTCTAATATTCTCCTTTTATTACTTCTTCAAACTATTTTCAAGCGACTTATCGGAGGAACTTATCGCGGACACTGATTAGTGTTTACATTAGCCATTGCAGCTAGCACTATGAGCTAGTGTCAGCGTCTATCTTCCAGCGAACGCGACCGCACCCGACACTGACCACAACCTCTGACTCCAGCTGTGGTCAGTCTGTCAGTGAATACAGTCTACTGAGGTGGTTTTCTTGCCGGGTTTGGCTCCTGACATCCTGGGCCGAGTCAGTTCAGTTAACTACACGGCTAACTGAGCTAATGACAGCAGGTCACTACCTATCAATCTTTCCATCACAAAGTCTGTAAATCACCTCGGTAATGTAACATTATTCTCTGTTGGTCTCAGAGGCTCTGCTTGAACCCAGTCCGGTTCGGCTGCTGAGCCCGGTTCTGTTGCCTGCTAACAGCAGATTCAGGATAGCGGACAGATGTGAGGAACACGCTAAAACATCTAGTCTGACTTCATGAGGACTTTAAACTGTGATGCTCCTATAGTCAGACATTTGCACATAAATTTTTAGAATCCCGCATGTTTTATGTTGAGTGAAGCTTGTCAGTGTTTTTGTTTGTTCAGATAAAGGTTTACGGCCTCTGCGTGTTGATAATTTCGTGTTGTTTATTTACACAAACTACCCATTTGCATGTGAGTGTCCTTTTTTTAAAATTGACATACACATGAAGTTATGATTCACCCACCGCGCGCGTGTGTGTGAACGAGTGTGTTAGCCAAACTGTCAAAACCCACTTTAATATTCTCTGACCTCTCGATACAGAAACACACTCATCCTCTCAGCTTTGTTGAGCTTTGTGCATGTTCTTCCCTTGTTACCATGACAACGGCCCTGTATGTACGAGTGGTTCGTTGAACATGTTGTTTTTCAATGTTTGATAAGTGTGATAAAGCGTGTGTTTTTAGGGTGTGTGTTTTACACTTTTGTACAATGTCACTAATGGCCACTCGACGCTCACTTCCCATTAAAGATCCTGTAAAGAGCTTAAACATGTTTCTCTGTTGTATGAGGATGAAACAGCTGTTGGATCCTGGAAGTCAACGGTCATGGCTCTGTGGCTCTTTAGTTTTGGTCCACGCAGCTTCATTTCCCAACAGGAGCGTTTCAGACTTTGTTAACGTTCTTAGCTTCTACCATGAGTAAGTAGCTACATAGTAAATAGTTTTTCCTTTATCTGTTTTTATATTCCTGGTGCACCACATTGATCTTTTTTAATTTTGGCCTTTTCTGCATCTATGCATCTATCAGACAGCCACAGCTGGAGAGATAGACAGGAAGTGAAGGGGATGACATGCAGCAAAGGACCCTAGACCAGAACCGAACCTGGCTGCTGCAGAGTGGACATGAGTGCGACGTGGTCCGTGTGCGTCGTGGCCACTGGAGTGATACACGGCTGTTCTAGTCAGTGTTTCAAACCCCACTGGTCCCATCACGGTCCAGTTCGGAACCTTCGCGGGGATTACGTAGCTGTTTTTTCTGTATATTTTTGACGGACGCTGCAAGCACCCGCGTCAAACAGGAAGATGCACACACATACACACTGCCAGGTTAGGTACCTAAAGTTTACTCAAGTCTGATTCACCAATGAGATGTTTTTGTGATAAGCACATGACAAATATGAAGGTGGACATAACGTATGAGGGTAAATTAATGTTTAGTGCAGCAACACGACTACAGACATGACTGCAAACACTCTCCAGTTCTGATACGCTAGCAGCATCTATGCCAACCTCTTTAGCAGCCATTGCTTCTCACACATTGTCACACACACCTAGCGCTCATGTTGTATAGCTGCCAGTAGTC